>NC_138540.1:84443527-84595236 GCF_964234715.1 Podarcis melisellensis
GCCATGTAGGCACTGTGGCTGAGGGGTGACTATTGCTTGTTAAAGCAACACTACCATAGCCATTTTTTCCTATCTCCTTTCAAGGGTACCAACAAACACACCACGGCTCCTGATCAATAAGGAGAAGACTGGAGAGGTAAGATCAGGTGTGGTACAGACTATGGCCCTCCGCGGTTTGGTATTCTGGGTTGAAAAGCTTCTCAGGTACTGGAATAATTGCTTTTGTTACTGTAATTGCAGCAGGGAGAACATTTTCCTGACACCAACTTCTACTCTGCTCTCAGTAGAAATGGTGGGACACGCAAGCAAGGCTGTGGTTTTAATGCCGTCAACTCTGTGCTTTATTTGGGACAGAACTGAACCCCAGCAAATCCAGTTTCCAGTAACAGTTATTTTCATAGTTGAGTGCTAATGGGGACCTTGTTTACAGTTGCACAAAAACTTGCCCAAGATATCAACAACAACTTAGTCTCTTGAGCAAGTGATATATAGGGGCAGAATTGGAGCCTTCCATGAAGACAGTTAACTTTAAGTGTGATGATACTGATAACAACAGTGAAGAATCCATGAAACAGTCATTCCCTCTCGCTCCCAGTGATAGGTACCATCTTGGAGCCATTGCGAGACTCTCTTTATGCTTTCTGTCTCTTTGCAGAGTGATCCTTTCATGTCCCTGATGGGCTACGGCTGTGGAATGGACTTTGATTCAGAGAAGGCATACAGGCACGTGACCTTTGGGACTGGGCTGGGAACAGAAGCTGAGCCAATGATGCTACCACTGGATGGTGGCGGCCCGGGGTGTTGCTCAGAACAGAGCAGCTAGTAAAGTGGAGGCTCTTGGGCAAGAGGACATGGTGTTTGGGTTGTACCTCTCTTGAATCTGCACTGTTAACGCTTTGTGAGTGAGTACAGTAGCCTAGAAGCACAGATGGTGACCACTCTCTCTTTGACTCCTTCCCAGTGAGAGCCAGTGTGGTGCAGTGGTTAAGAGCGGTAGACTCGTAATCTGGTGAACCGGGTTCGCTTCCCCGCTCCTCCACATGCAGCTGCTGGGTGACCTTGGGCTAGTCAAACTTCTTTGAAATCTCTCAGCCCAACTCACCTCACAGAGTGTTTGTTGTGGGGGAGGAAGGGAAAGGAGAATGTTAGCCGCTTTGAGACTCCTTCGGGTACTGATAAAGTGGGATATCAAATCCAAACCCTTCTTCCCTTCCATCTGTAATTTTGGGAGGATAACACTGACCTTGCAAGGAACCCCGAAAGAATGTACATGAATTGTTTTGAGTGTTTAGAGAGCACTGTATGTTGTTCACTAAAGCATAATTCTTTTGTGGGGGGCCTCCCATCTTCTCTTGTAGGGATGTTGCCTGGCTTGGAGACTGTGACGAGGGCTGCCTGGCATTGGCCGAGCTGCTGGGATGGAAGGTACCTATCCTGTTAAGGGACCACTGGGGGTGCAGCCCAGATAAAACATAAACAAGTTACATTTGGGTTTTGTCTCATATCCTACCTAGACTTGCCATCCTTACAACATCTCCATTCTACCTTGTCTCTCAGTGAGATTCCCAGCTTGTTTTCTTTTCTTTCAGACGGAGCTGGAGGAACTGGTGAAAAAGGAGCACGCTGCCATAGATGCCAAGTCAGGCGGGGCGAGTGCCTCCCACCCTCTAACCAAGGAGCAGAAGGAAAAGCCATCCCCAAAGAAGGAAAAGCCCCCTGACAGCAAAGAGTGAAGAGGTTTGACAGGACAGGAGGGACGTTTGCTGTGGAGGAATTAAAAATCAACGTGGCCACAGGCTGAGTGATCCTTGTGGCTTGTTGACTTGCCTGACTTGACTTCTGTAAGGGATGTGGAAGCCCAGGATCAACAGAAATATTCTTCTTGGGAGATAATGAAGTGGGGAATCCAAGCTGGGTTGTGGAATGGAAGTGAGGAGATGCCCAGGTAGCAACGCACAAAGTCTTTCTGCTGACTTTGGGGGTGTTTGATTGAAGCCCCAAATTGCTGAAATCATGAGCGAGAAGGTGGATTCTTGAATTAGCAATATTAATATTTCTTTGGGGTTGAGTTCCATTCATTTATGCTTCTGTTTCGTTTATTAACTTCCAACTAACCTGTGCTATGTCTGAAGGCCAATGGAGGGAGTGATGAACAAAACCAGCCTTGGTCTTAACTATGCCCTCTCGCTCTTTTTCCTGGAGAACAGATTCTTTCTTTGGCACCAGTGTGGCCAAGAAAGGCAGTTGGGGAGAGTGGTTGTCCCGAGGGGGTTATCTGATAACCCTCTTGACCTCTGGAAGGTTGCAATTTTGCAAGAGTACTTTTAAGCTTTTGCCTTGATTGTTTTGCATTAAGCTATTATAAGTGGCAATTAAATTCAAGCACCTTGATCTAAGGACAGGATATTGTGTCTCTTTGCTCCTCTCCTTCAAGCACTTCCTCGCATGCAGGGCCTTTTCTGGTTGGGCTGTTGGATTGTCAGTGTCTTTGGTTGCTTTTTATTATATAACCTTTCCAAAAGAAAATCGGAGTAGGTCTCAGCAGATTAAAAAAACAAATATTACCGTATTTTTCGCCCTATAGGGCGCACCGGCCCTTAGGGCGCACTTATTTTTGTGTGTGGGGGGGGAAATAAAGAAAAATATTTCCCCCCCCCCCGAGCCCCAAAGAGCAAAGAAGCCATGACAGCGAGCTGGATGGATCCCGCTAGCTGTCCTGGCTTCACTTTTAGCCTCGGGGCTTAGGGGTCCAGGAGCGAAGACGAGGTTGCGCAACCTCGCCATCGCTCCTGGAGCTTGCGGGGCTGGGGGCGGGGGAAACTCAGGCTTCCCCCGACCCCAGTCCCCAGAACGGGTCGGGAGCGATGGCAAAGTTGTGCCCCGCTGCGCTCCCTGGGCTGCAGGCTGCTGTCCGCAAGCCTTGGGAGCCCGGCGGGAACTCCCACTGGGCTCCCAAGGCTTGCGGATAGCTTCCTGAAGCCTGGAGTGCGAGAGGGGTCGGTGCGCACCGACCCCTCTCGCTCTCCTGGCTTCAGTGAAAGCCTTCATTCGCCCTATAGGATGCAGACACATTTCCCCTTCATTTTTGGAGGGGAAAAAGTGTGTCCTATATGACGAAAAATACGGTAAATTGCCCATTTAAAATTGGATTAAAATAAGATAATGTCTGGGTGATGTTAAAAAAAACCACCCTAGCCCTTTACAGAACCCCAGAAGCCAGCCCATAATTTCCAAAAGATGCTTGAGTTTCCAGTACTCCTTCTGGAGAAAATTCCCTTTTCCTACTGGACAGCCTTGGCACTGGTGGTAACAAAGGTGCATATTGGCATAGATCCCATTATCGCTGTTTATTTGTACGCCACCTTTCCATATCAGACCATACACCAGGTGACTCACCACACCAGAAGGTTTACATAATTTGCTTAGTTACGGGACATAGCAAAATTTAGATAGTCACAAACAATAAGCTAATGAAAACATCTTGTGTTAGTAAATATAAAGTAGTATTACAGTGGCAATTCTTAATAAGGTCCAGCAATAAAAATTCAAGAACATAATTCAGATAACGGCAAAAATAATTCATCTCGAAAACAAAACCTTGGTCCCAGCAGTAGCCCCTGAACAAGGCTCCACTCTGACAGTCTCTAGGCATCGTGAGCAGCAAAAGCAGCAGCTTTTGTGGCTGGAGTCAGTCAGGGCCTCTGCTCTCCCAGGCCAGCTGGGAATAGGTCAGGCAAGGCAGGGAGCAGGGTTTGCAGGACTCGCAATGAGGTGATGAATGAGCCAGAGGCTACTTCAATTGTCAGATGCCTTGTGCTATGCCACAGCTTCATAAATCCTTTCTGGGTGGAGATGTAAGGTAAAGGGACCCCTGACCATTAGGTCCAGTCGTGGCCGACTCTGGGGTTGCGGCTCTCATCTCGCTTTATTGGCCGAGGGAGCCAGCGTACAGCTTCCGGGTCATGTGGCCAGCAGGACTAAGCTGCTTCTGGCGAACCAGAGCAGCGCACGGAAACGCCGTTTACCTTCCTGCTGGAGCAGTACCTATTTATCTACTTGCACTTTGACGTGCTTTCAAACTGCTAGGTTGGCAGGAGCAGGGACTGAGGAACAGGAGCTCACCTCATCGCGGGGATTCGAACTGCCAACTTTCTGATTGGCAAGCCCATGGATAGAGATGTATCCCTAATGAAATAGCGCCCCCTGCAGTAAAGGTGGCAGCATCCTTGCAGGGTTGAGGATCCATGTGAGAACCTCCTTGAAAGACATCTGTGATTTATTTGCAAGAAGATTCAAGTGGGCTTACATTTGAAATCCTAAACTGAGCATCAAGGACAGTAACATGTCAGAGCAAGACCACCCAACGAAACCATTAAAACAAGAGTTGGCACAAAGCAACACAGTGTGTGTGTGTGTGTGTGTGTGTGTGTGTTTAGAATCATTCAGTATAGGCGAACCTGGCACAATAAAATGAGTTTAGCAACAACTATGTTTGCGACTCATGGGAACCCCTCTGGGGAGAGACTTGCGGAGTCCAGGTGCCGCAACGCTGAAAGGGTCCAGTCCTGTGTCTCCAATCAACTGCGGTACCTGCAAAGGTGGTGGAAAACTGAGCAGGACATCTGATGTTGACGGCAGGTGGTGGGCTTGCATGTTCAGGTGGGAGGGGGCAGCCCTTGAACTACTCTCCTTCCAAAACATTTAAGGAATCGATTTAGAACTTCCAATACTTTGTTCTCAGGATTATAGTCCCTGATTTTTTTCTGATCTGTCATGGGAATCAATGCACATTTACAAATCCTACAGCGATGTCTAGGCTGGCTGTAATGGTTATATGGGGTTGCTCGTGTGTAAGTTGCCGCCACTCCTGACTAGGTAGCCTGGTTAAACCTTTCCTGGCTGGACAGCCCTTCACTTCGTGGCTGTTCAGTCGCTAGCAGAATCCATCAGTGGGCGTTTCTTGAACTTCTTCCAGCAAAGAAGTTCTTTGACGCCAAGTCTACGCCACTTTCCCTGCGCGGAAGTCTTCTGCGCAGGGTGGGTGTGGGTAGCGGAGGACCTGTGCTCTCCCCGCTGGTCTCCAGCGAAGAGCCCTGGAGCCCTCTCTCCGATTCCCCCATCCGCCCCCCTTTATCCCTGGTGTTACGCTGATTTCCTTCCCCAGCTGCTGAGTCCCCTCTCTCCCTGCTTGGCCCTTCTCCGGCATCGCTTGGGAGCCCTGCCTCCACTTCTGGCTCCGATGTCAGTTCCCTGACACTGGCCTGGTCATATCTACAGAATGGAAGATGGCAGGAGGTGCTCTGCGCGGAGTTGTCTTCCAGCAACCAGGCCCATCAGCAGACAGACCAACTGTGCATTACAAAGATGTCTGCCAGCGTGACGTGAAGGCTGGCAACATCGACCCCGCCATGTGGGAATCTTTTGTAGTGCCTGGAGGCAGTCAGTCAGGTCGTGCATCCATACCAGTGACCAGAGGAGGAATGACCGCTGGGTGAGAGCGCAGAATGAAGAAATGCTATTATACATGGGCAGCAGCACAACCGGACGCCTTTGTCTGCCACAGCTGCAAGAAAACATGTCTCTCCTGCATCAGTCTCTACAGCCACAGCAGGCGCTGTAACTCCAGCAGCTTGACTTCACCCCAGAAGGGAGCACTCTTCCTTTGTCTCCTAAGGCAAACAGATGCCAACCAGAAGCTAAGCACCCCAAGGTTGCCTGCCCCTTGCTCTGTTCTCTCCTGCCAGAGGTTTTCAAACACTTTGGGTGGGTGGGGGAACAAATGGAAGGTATATTTCTCAGGTGTGCTTGTAGAAAAGTCGGGAACTAGCCTCTGCCCAGCAAATGCCTGTATGTGTTTCAGACTTTTCATGTTCTTAATTAAACCTGCTCCCTTGTATAGTTTTAGTTTTAACAACTGACTTCTGCTTCAAAATGTGATGAGATGGTATTCAGTGATGTGACGGATGCTGTGAAAACCAGCTTTAACGCCCTACTCCCAACTCCTACCTTGCTTTATTGTTGTTGTTTAGTCATGTCCGACTCTTCCTGACCCCTGGACCAGAGCACACCAGGCACTTCTGTCTTCCACTGCCGCCCGCAGTTTGGTCAAACTCATGTTGGTAGCTTCGAGAACACTATCCAACCATCTCGTCCTCTGTTGTCCCCTTCTCCTTGTGCCCTCCATCTTTCCCAACATCAGGGTCTTTTCCAGGGAGTCTTCTCTTCTCATGAGGTGGCCAAAGTCTTGGAGCCTCAGCTTCACGATCTGTCCTTCCAGTGAGCACTCAGGGCTGATTTCCTTCAGAATGGAGAGGTTTGATCTTCTTGCAGTCCATGGAACTCTCAAGAGTCTCCTCCAGCACCAGAATTCAAAAGCATCCATTCTTCGGCGATCAGCCTTCTTTATGGTCCAGCTCTCACTTCCATACATCACTACTGGGAAAACCATAGCTTTAACTATATGGACCTTGCTACCCCTCCATTATTCCTGTGCTTAGGAAACGTGAAAAATGTAACAAAAGAACAACCAAGGCCATTTGGGGTTTTCCACTGGAGGCATATCCCCGCCTCATTTTAGAACCAAGCACCTTCCTGTTCTTTGCATTCGGGACCTCTTAATCCCCATAAGAAGCGCTTGTGGTATTGTGTTGGGCCAAAGAACAACTACAAGAGCAGGAAGTGACTTGCGGGCTCAAGGGCTGGCATCTCTTGGGTGGCAACGTACACAAAACATTATGCCTCTGAATACAAGGTGCAGCGAGCCCCAGATGGGCAGAACACGGCTGTGCTCATGTCCAGCTTGCAGGGCATCTGGTCGGCTGCTTTGAGAACAGGATGCTGGCCTAAACGGGTCCCCTTTGGCCTAATCCAGCAGTCTCGTCTGAAGTTACTTAAACAGGCATTCCGCTGCCTTGAAGCAGACCAAAGCACCACAAAGTAGTCAGATCTTTGTGGGACCCCAGGAGGCCAGATCCGGAGATACAGATAGGTATGTTTTGGAATGGTGTGGGGTTGGGAAAATAGAAATCTGGTTGGAAGCTGTTGGGTCCGGACACTTGAGAAGCAAGAACGGTTTCCAGAACTGTTGCCGAGAGAATTTTGAGCAGATGTTTATGCAACAGAAAGCGGAGTGGGTAAACTGCAAAGGTGGTGGAATTTCTACCTGTGCTTTGGTTTCCTTTCCACCCCCTCCTCCTCACCCGTTCCCAGGTGTTTACTGTTCTACTTGCTGATCTTAATCACCTTCGTGTGCCCTCTATCTTACCTCTTCGTATGACAAGAACAAGATGCCTCTCCCCACCCCTGAAAAAGGCTAAGAAGCCGCTGTTTTGTTTTGTGTTATATTTTTGTTTTTGATAATTTTTATTAAGTACAAATTAGAAAACATACTGTCAGGGAACTGCCATCGGAGCCAGAGGCGGAGGGAAGGCTCGAGAGGGATGCCGGAGAGGGTCCCAGTAGGGAGAGAGGCAGCCCATCTGCTGGGGAAGGAAATCAGCGTAACACCGGTGGAGAAGGGGGGCAGATGGGGGAATCGGAGAGGAGGCTCCAGGACTCCTCGCCGGAGACCAGCGGGGAGAGCACGGGTCCTCCGCTGCCCACACCCTCCCTGCGCAGAAGACTTCCGCACAGGGAGAGTAGGAGGAGACTTGGCGTCAAAGAACTTCTTTGCTGGAAGAAGTTCAAGAAACGCCCACTGACGGATTCTGCCAGCGATTGAGACAGCCACGGGTGAGAGGCTGTCCAGACAGAAAGAGTCCACCCAGGTAACCCAGCCAGGTGTGGCGACGATTTACGCACGAGCAACCCCTAGAACCATTACACATACATATTTACAACAAAAGAAAATACAAAAGAAAAAGAAAATACATATAACCAAGGGAAAAAATTAGAGAATACTTTGCCTCTTTTCATATTTACAGTTATTTATACCTGTATAAAATGCTATTCACAATAAAGGAGTGAAATGAAAGATAAGATATCAGAAAAAAAGAACAAATAAAAAATAAAGAAGTAAAAGAAAAGGATCATAGGTGGAAAATTTTAAAAGTAGATAAGTATTCACTATACATAGCGGTTTCCCATCTATATTTATATTCAATTGTATAATTTCATCTTGTCCTTATCTACCTTAAAAGGTGTTGTTGTTTTTTAAAAGACTTCCACCGTTTGCCTCACGCGTTTTTAATAATCCGTTCGTCAAATCCTCTGTTCTTCATATTTTCCCTTTGGATTTCCTTAATGTCTCACTTTGTATTTTTTATATTACGCACAAGATTATTCTAAACACAACCAGATTTTTATAGTCGAGCCCTGTTTTGTTTTATCAGCATTTAGCACTTTCAGATACAGTAGTACCTTGGTTTACAACTGCAATCCGTTCTGGAGGTCCGGTTGTAAACCAAAACAGGTTGTAACCCAAGGGGCGTTTTTGCCAATGGGGCCTCAAAAAAAAAACACACCAAAAAAACCACCCAATTTATTTATTTACGAAACATTGTAAAATTTCTGAATGTTGATGACATTGAAATGAAATGAAGGGGTTCTAGCAACAAGGTAAAATGTAAGATTGGATTGATAATAGATGAAAATTTGAAGTTATAATATGTGAGGAAAAGAATTAAGGATAAACTAATAGGATATGGGGACGCAGGTGGCGCTGTGGGTTAAAGCCTCAGCGCCTAGGACTTGCCGATCGAAAGGTCGGCGGTTCGAATCCCTGTGGCGGGGTGCGCTCCCGCTGCTCGGTCCCAGCGCCTGCCAACCTAGCAGTTCGAAAGCACCTCCGGGTGCAAGTAGATAAATAGGGACCGCTTACCAGCGGGAAGGTAAACGGCGTTTCCGTGTGCGGCTCTGGCTCGCCAGATGCAGCTTTGTCACGCTGGCCACGTGACCCAGAAGTGTCTCCGGACAGCGCTGGCCCCTGGCCTCTTGAGTGAGATGGGCGCACAACCCCAGAGTCTGTCAAGACTGGCCCGTACGGGCAGGGGTACCTTTACCTTTACCTTAATAGGATATGAATTTTCTGAACCAATTTTTAAAAGGGATACAAAAAAGGGAGGCGTGAGGAAGTCAGGAAAATAAGTTAACCAAAGATGAGAAATTAAAAAAGAGGGATTTTTGTTTTATTTTTGTGTGTGTTTTTTCCCCTTTTTTCTTTTTATGTTAAATGTCTGTATTTTTGTATTTTGTATTTTTGTGTTTTTATACTTTCTTGTGTTTTTTTTCTTTTTCTTTTTTCTGTTTGTTGTTCTGGAATTTCTTTATTGTTAAAACTTAATAAAATATTATTATAAAAAAACACACACACCCAAGGGTTGTAATCCCAAAAAAGGGCCACGCACTTCCGAGTTTGACATGGTAATCCAAAACGGTTGCAAACCAAAGTACCACTGTATAAGCAGCTTCCCAAAGCAGTTTATAGAAAAATTTAAACTTGAGAACCATTAATTAAGGGAACATTGGAAGCTTCCTTGTACAGAGTCCCACAGGCTTCCTACTCAGCTATGATGCTTCCCCAATCGCACGTTCATGTCGTAGAACAGAAGCCCGCCATTGAAATCAATACAAATTGATGCATTTTGAAAGTTGGATGAAACCGTATTCGGACGTGCCCTTTGTGGACTTGGATTCTTTTAGGTTTAATGTGGAAGGCATGGGGGCATTGCTGCTGGCGGTTGGAAGTTGCCCATGACTCACTTCCATAAAGCGATGTGCTCAACACACCTGCCTGGTAGACTTTCATCTCTGGGTCAGATGTTAGCATCACATTCTTCCATACCCTTTTGTGAGCCACGGCCGTAGCTGCCTTACCAGTATGTTTGTCCAGCTCTGGATCGATGGGGAGGTTGCTGGTTATGGTGGAACCCAGGCAGACAAAACCATCTCAAGTATGTGATCACCAGTGCTGATGTTTGGAGCGTGGTGACTCCCTATTGGTCTTCGTCAGGTGATAGTAAGACTGAACTCCCCGCAGGCAAAATGACTGATGAGCTTCTGTAGAGCTTCCTCAGAGTTCGCTGCCAAAGTTGCATCATCTGCAAATAACATCTCTTAGAAGAGGACATGCCACGCTTTTGTCTTGGTGCAGAGACGTGCCAGATCAGACGACCTGGGTGTGTAGCGTCAATAGAGGGAGAAAAATGTTTTTAATCTCCTGGCCCTAAATTGCTTCATGCAATTTAAATATATATAAACCTGAAACTCAAGTTACTGAATCTGTAAGCAGCTACCATGGTGCTTGTAACCTGGAACGTGCACCTCTCTGCCCTATTTTTGCTTTCGCATTTGCACGCTTTTTCTTTTGAAGTGAACAATCGGTCCTCGAGACCACGTGAAGGCAGCTGACGGAGGTGTAAACCACATCCCTGCCTTTTGTCTCCTAGGCCTGCAGTCCTCCATCGCTGGCTGCCTGCCTGCGTTCCTCGTCTTCCCCCTTGTTGCTACTCCTGAGGCCCTGTGCACAGGGAACTTAAGACTGCCACCCATCACTGCAAGGTAAGATCTGCTTTGTGTTTGTCCCCCCTCTTCATGTCTTGTCCTGCACCCACCCTAACCCTAACCTTTTAGCTGAGCTGCAAACTTAAAACTCCCAAACTGGGAGGAGAGAGGTGGCGAAGAGAGATGTGTTGATGCTTAGAAGCCGCGAGAATGAAATCAAACCTCCACATGAAGGGATAGTCTACCTCTGGGTACCACTGCTGTGATCAAGGAGAGAGGAGGGCCAATTCTTTCAGACCTTGGGAGGTAGTAGACCTGTTGTTCCCTGGAGATCTTTATTTAGACAGGGGCTGGATGGCCATTTGTCAATGCACTGCAGACTGGAGCTAGATCATAAGGCCTCTGAGAGCCATCCCAATTGCTAGGAATCGATTCCCTGGTTGTGAGCTTCTCTGATAAGCCTTAGCTTCTCAGTCCCAGATCAACAATTGTCTAGTTGTGTTTTTCCTCTGTAGCGAGGGAAAACTCTGGCCTCGAATCTGGAGAGTGCCATCAGGCAAGAACGCTTGCAACTCGGGTGCAGCACACAGTTCCCCAAGTATCTTGAAGGCTGGTGTCAGCGGTAGGCAGGGTTGGGCGTTTGCCTGGGCCCAGATACTGTTGAGAAGCCGCCATGTTCCATGTTACTGTAAACACGTGGCTTGCCACCTGCTGCTGCGCACATTAAAACTTAGAATCTTTGGAGCGAACTTTATGGAAGTTCATAAACGTTTGAGATGGAAGATGCAGCATGGAACCGTCTGCCCATATATCAGAAGCTCCTTCCCTTAAGGAGATTTTGAGGCTGGCTGTAAGTAACGTTAGCCTTTTATAGGAACATAGGAGGTCTTATACTGAGGAGGTCTCGCCTCCAGATTACCCCTTTTATTGTGCATTATTGATGCTCACAACGCTACAGTGGTACCTCAGGTTACATGCGCTTCAGGTTACATGCGCTTCAGGCTACATATTCCACTAACCCAGAAATAGTGCTTCAGGTTAAGAAGTTTGCTTCAGGATGAGAACAGAAATCGTGCTCCGGTGGCGCGGCGGCAGCAGGAGGCCCCATTAGCTAAAGTGGTGCTTCAGGTTAAGAACAGTTTCAGGTTAAGAACGGACCTCCAGAACGCATTAAGTACTTAACCCGAAGTACCACTGTATTGGGGTGGGAATCCCACCTTCAACATCGTTCGTTCCTCCAAACATTTTGGGGCATTCCCACTGTCATGCCCAGTCGGTGCATATCCCATAGCTTCCTGCCGAAACTCCGTCAAGTGTTCCAGTTTATTTTTGTCCTGCTATGGCCTCTCCGGACAGCAATAATGTGGCAGCATCCCAGAACAAACTCAGAACCCCCCCCACCCGTGTCCCTGTTTTCCATGGACAGTCTCGGTTATACAGAGGCCGTCCCGGCTGTCTGTCTCTAGAGTCTCCAGCTATAATCCTTGTGGGCTATTTAATTGTAATTTCCATAACAAAGGAGACTCTTCATTGGGGTGGTGAGGGTGAAGGCAGCCCCCCCCCCATTCTTTAGGACCTTGCTCACCATCTCTCGCCATATAAATGAGATTGTCTCCATTCAGCACCCTTAAAAACAAACAAACTACAATTCCCGTGATTCTTTTTCTAGAGGTGGGGGAGATGTGCTTTAAATGCAGAGAGCCAGTGTGGTGTAGTGGTTCAGAGCGGTGGACTCGTAATCTGGTGAACCGGGTTCGCTTCCCCGCTCCTCCACATGCAGCTGCTGGGTGACCTTGGGCCAGTCACACTTCTCTGAAGTCTCTCAGCCCCACTCACCTCACAGAGTGTTTGTTGTGGGGGAGGAAGGGAAAGGAGAATGTTAGCCGCTTTGAGACTCCTTAAAGGGTGTGAAAGGCGGGGTATCAAATCCAAATGTATGGTCCAGCCTATACCAAATTAAATTTTGTTGATCATTCTTTGTTACATCCCATATCGGTGCATTTACCCTTCACTTTCCAAATCATAAAAGTTCTGTTTTTTTAAAAAGCAGGTTTGTTGCTCCATGGTGCCCATCAACCCACTTCAAATTTGCAAAGCCAAAGTCCCTGTATGCATTTGAACCCCTCCTGCAAAACACAGTCTGGAGGCCTCTCCTATTACAGTGGTACCTTGGGTTACATACGCTTCAGGTTACAGACTCCGCTAACCCAGAAATAGTACCTCGGGTTAAGAACTTTGCTTCAGGATGAGAACAGAAATCGTGCAGCGGCGGTGCAGCGGCAGCAGGAGGCCCCATTAGCTAAAGTGGTGCATCAGGTTAAGAACAGTTTCAGGTTAAGAAGAGACCTCCAGAAGGAATTACCGTATTTTTTGCTCTATAAGACGCACCAGACCACAAGACGCACCTAGTTTTTGGAGGAGGAAAACAAGAAAAAAATAAATCTAAATCTCAGAAGCCAAGAGGGATCGCTGTGCAGTGAAAGCAGCAATCCCTCTTGCTGTTCTGGCTTCTGGGATAGCTGCACAGCCTGCATTCGCTCCATAAGGCGCACACATATTTCCCCTTACTTTTTAGGAGGGAGAAAGTGAGTCTTATAGAGCAAAAAATACGGTAAGTTCTTAACCCGAGGTACCACTGTAGTATATTCCAGCCTGCAAGATCCCTTTATCTCTCCCAGTACATACATTCATAAGGAAGTCGCCATGATGCAGTTTGTGTGGCTGCCAGCAGATGGTGCTGTGAACTGCAATGTGATGACAAGCTGGGCTATCAGAGGGCAAGGAGAAGAGAACCAGAGATAGGACAGGCAGCCCAGGCCAGTGAGTGGACAATTGATGAGGTCAAAGGGGAGAGGGTGGCTTTTGTCACCTTTGGCTCTCCTTCATTGCAGGGGGGTTGGCCTAGATGACTCCCTTCCAGTTCTGCAGTTTTATGGTTCTATGTGAGTGGCTTTGGCAAGGGGGTGGTAAGCAAATCAGGCAGGGGCACATCCCATAGCAAATTTATATTTTCTCACGTCAGCTGGAATTGATCCACTGAATTACTTACCGGGCCTCTACTGGAACCATAGGAACCTCCCTTTTTACCAAGTTCAGACCTTTAGTATGGTCAACTCGGACTGGCAGCAGCTCTGCAGGGTTTTGGGATGGACTCTTTCCCCAAATTTACTTGGAGATCCTGCCAGAGCGGGTTGAACCTGGGACCTTCTGCATGCAAACAATAAAATTATTATTAAAAATGTTATTATTCAAGCAGGTGGTCTTCCGATGAGCTGTGATCCCTGGGTGCAAGAGTGTTTCGTGGCAAGCACGGAGTGCTGTCCATAGTCAAACTGTGTAAGCTGATGTGTCGTTTCACATACCTGGAGCGAAATGGATCTCGCAAGTCGCACTGCCAGCCTCTTGCCCCCAAACCCATGAAAACCTGGAGCTCTGCATCTCTTCTCTTACAGATGTAGGACATAATATAATGTTTGAGGACTGGGAAAGATTGTGGAAGAAAGGGGTTAAGTTCGCTGCATGTACAGTGGTACCTTGGGTTACATACGCTTCAGGTTACAGACTCCGCTAACCCAGAAATAGTGCTTCAGGTTAAGAACTTTGCTTCAGGATGAGAACAGAAATTGTGCTCCGGCAGCGCGGCAGCAGCAGGAGGCCCCATTAGCTAAAGTGGTGCTTCAGTTTAAGAACAGTTTCAGGTTAAGAACGGACCTCTGGAACAAATTAAGTACTTAACCCGAGGTACCACTGTACTGTGTTAAAGGAAAATATAATGAAAATGATGTATAGATGGTATTTGACTCCTGTTAAATTAGCAAAGATCTATCATAACTGTGATAATCTATGTTGGAAATGCAAAGAAAAGAAAGGAACTTTTTACCACATGTGGTGGACCTGCCCCAAGGTGAAAGACTTCTGGGAAAAGATTTATAATGAATTGGGGGGGGAATGTTGAAATATACATTTATAAAGAAACCAGAGGCCTGCCTTCTTGGAATAATTGATTTGGAATTGCCCAAGAAAGATGTTAAATTATTTTTGTATGCCACAACTGCTGCTCAAATTTTACTAGCTAAAAAGTGGAAAACGCAAGAATTACCAACTGTGGAAGAATGGCAGATGAAGATGATGGATTTTTCAGAGCTAGTCGACCTAACTGGAAGAGTCTGTGGCCAGAAGAAGGAGGAGTATCAGGAAGAACGGACAAAATTTAATGATTATTTAGTTAAATTTGTTAAGTTAAACTAATCGGAAATAGCTTGCAGGTATTTGATTGGATTAGGATTTTATATAAGTTAAGTGATGAATTAATATGTTTAATCTTGAATTGAAAAGATGTAAGGATGTTAATTGATTAAGTTAAGTTTATAAGAACTCTGATTTGGAAAACCGTTAAAAGGATATGCATTGAAATTCAACCAAGGGGAAGCGAGGAAGTCACTTAACAATGTTCACAAGCGTAATTTTAATAAGGTTATTATTTACCGTATTTTTCGCTCTATTGGACGCACCGGACCACAGGACGCACCTAGTTTATAGAGGGGGAAATCAAGGGGAAAAATATTATTCCCCCCCCCCCCAGCCCCAAAGAGCAAAGAAGCCAAGACAGCGAGCAGGATCCATAGCCACGCAACCTCTCCAGCCAGGAGCTAAACCTCTCCAGCGCGGCTAAAGAAGAAGACAAGGCAGTGAGCGCGATCCATCCCGCTCGCTGCCTTGGCTTCCTCTTTAGCCTTGCGCAGCATCTTTAGCCTTGCACAACGGGATGGACCGCGCCCGCTGTCCACCGGAGCTGGACTAGATGACTCCTGGGGTTCCCTTCCAACCCTGCAATTCTATGACCTCGGAAGTTGTTGGGGGTCTCCACCACTGGAGGCTTTTAAGCAGTGGTTGGGGGTTCTTTAGCTGTGGGGTTCTTTAGCTGTGATTCCTACATTGTGAGGGGGCTGGGCTAGATGACCCTCGGGTGGCCCTCCCAACTCTATACAGTCCTACAGTTCTGCGGCAGGAGATCCACAGCCACTACACACAATGCCCACTCCCAATTTTCATTAGAGAGACATGTGGCTTCAGTGTCTAGGTAATAATAATAATAATAATTTATTATTTGTACCCCGCCCATCTGGCTGGGCTTCCCCAGCCACTCTGGGCGGCTTCCAACAAAGTTGGAAGATACACTAAAATGTCACATATTAAAAACGTCCCTGAACAAGGCTGCCTTCAGATGTCTTCTGAATGTCAGGTAGATGTTTATCACTTTGACATCTGAGGGGAGGGCGTTCCACAGGGCTGGTGCCACTACCGAGAAGGCCCTCTGCCTGGTTCCCTGTAGCTTTGCTTCTCGCAATGAGGGAACCGCCAGAAGGCCCTCGGCGCGGGACCTCAGTGTCCGGGCAGAACGATGGGGGAGGTAGGTACCCCCCTACCTGCCACACTTCCCTCACCCCACTTAAGCTGAGGGAATTCCTGCCCAGAGAAGCTCCCAGGTGAGTCAAGGGTTAAGATCTACCTCTGGCTGGAGGTACCGCGGCTGGAGAGGCGAGCAAGGCTAAAGAGAAAGCCAGGGCAGCGAACAGGATGGATTGCGCTCGCTGCCCTGGCTTCCTCTTTAGCCTTGCGCAGCCTCCTCCCGGCTGGAGAGGTTGCGCAAGGCTTTTCTAGAGGAGGGAAAAGGGACTGACTGGCCGCGTCAGTCCCTTCTCCCTCCTGGGGAAAAGCCCGCAAGAGCCGCGTGAAGCTTGTGTGGGGCTCTTGGGGGCTTTTCCTGCCTGCCTCCCCCCTGCATTCGCTCCATAGGACGCACAGACCTTTCCCCTTAGTTTTTAAGATGGAAAAAGTGTGTCCTGTGGTGTGAATAGTATGGTATGTTTGTTTGTTTGTTTGTTTTTAATTTTGTGAAAATCAATTTAAAAAGTTGGGGGGAAATGAAAACCTGGAGCTCTGATTCATCCGCCCAACTTTTTCCCTTCCACCTACAGGGACGCATTTGGAAGCCAAGCAGAAACCCTAGGAAGCCTTTGGCAATGTGGGATTTGTGAGGACCCGTTAACCGTGGCCGCAAAAGATGTCTGAGCCCATCCTTGGTGCCGGCAGCAGCCCGGTGGAAAACGACCCTGGGTAAGCAAGCCTTCATAATAGCTCAGTCGGCAGAGCGCGAGACTCTTAATCTCAGGGTTGTGGGTTTGAGCCCCAGACATAGCTGTCAACCGTCCCTTATTTGGCGGGAAAGTCCCTTATCCCAGTGCTGTGTCCCGCTGCTGTCCCTTATTGATGATGTCCCTTAAATTTCCCAGGTTTCAAAGGAAGCAGCTCCTCTCCCTCCCTCCCTGCCGGCCAGGGAGGAGGGAGGCTCCAACTGTGTTGCTTGGCTGCATTGCTCACCCAATAAGGAGTCTAAGAATGACTGGGGGGTGGAGCTTGCATGCCTTGTGCCGATAAAATCAGCCGCGTTGCCTGGGGACTCACCTTTGCTCAGCGCTTCCCAGCGGAGAGGTGACGGTGGTTTTCCTTGCTGCATCCCCTTTGCCGGGTTGCTGCGCTGTGGGAACCACCGCTTGAGGCTTCGTTTGGCAGCTGGATGGGCTTTCTGCCTTTGGCTCAGAGGGGCTCAGAAGTTGAACATACCTGTGCTTGGAAAATCCCTTATTTGGGCTGCTGATCCCTTATTTTCAAATCTGTAAGTTGACACCTATAGCCCCAGCCTGGGCAAAAGATTCCTGCATTGGACTGTATCATTGTTTCCCTAACTTGGATCTCCAGCTGTTTTTGGACTACAGTTCCCATGATCGCTCACCACTGGTCCTGCTAGCTAGGGATGATGGGAGATGTGGTCCATAAACAGCTGGACACCCAAGTTTGGGAAACACTGGACTAGATGGTTCTCATGGTCCCTTCCAACTCTGCAGTTCTAAGGTTCTGTGATCTCTGTGTGAACGAGGGAATAGATTTGCCAGCCTCACTGCGGCCAACATGGCACCTTCCAGATGCTGTTGGACTACCATTCCCATCATCCCCAGCCAGCACAGCATGATGGGACTTGAAGTCCCACAACACCTGGAGGTGCCAGGGACTGGCAGTATGCAGATCAGCCCCGGGGGGTGGGTGCGTTGAGGAAACAGGGCTCGAGTCTGACTTGTGGGGAGCAGTGATTTGTGGGGAACTGTACCAGCCAGAAGTACCAGACCATAAAGAAGGCTGATCGCCGAAGAATTGATGCTTTTGAATTCTGGTGCTGGAGGAGACTCTCGAGAGTCCCATGGACTGCAAGAAGATCAAACCTATCCATTCTGAAGGAAATCAGCCCTGAGTGCTCACTGGAAGGACAGATCCTGAAGCTGAGGCTCCAATACTTTGGCCACCTCATGAGAAGAGAAGACTGCCTGGAAAAGACCCTGATGTTGGGGAAGATGGAGGGCCCAAGGAGAAGGGGACGACAGAGGACAGGATGGTGGGACAGTGTTCTCGAAGCTAGCAGCATGAGTTTGACCAAACTGTGGGAGGCAGTGGAAGACAGGAGTGCCTGGCGTGCTCTGGTCCATGGGGTCACAAAGAGTCAGACACAACTAAACAACAACAACAACAACAGTACCAGCCAGGAGGCAAGAGCTGGAGGCAGGGCAAGCTCCAGAGCTGTTTTTGCAGGCCAGGGCGGGCGAGAGACCTTCCTCCTCTTAACTCTTTCCCCACTTCCAATGCCAAGAGTGGTGGACTCGTAATCTGGTGAACCGGGTTCACTTCCTCGCTCTTCCACATGCAGCTGCTGGGTGACCTTGGGCCAGTCACACTTCTCTGAAGTCTCTCAGCCTCACTCACCTTACAGAGTGTTTCTTGTGAGGGAGGAAGGGAAAGGAGCTGCTTTGAGACTCCTTCGGGTAGTGATAAAGCAGGATATCAAATCCAAACTCTTCTTCTTATACAGCCTACGGCACACCCTGGTGAACGGAAAGTGCGAGAGCCCCATCACCCTTCTGGACCGGCTCTCTGCAACCAGAAGCATTTGGGAGATTCTTGAGAGCCAACCAGAACAAGCCAAGGAGCTGCTGTCAGTACACCCACCTGGGGTAAGCAGCCAGCAAGTTTTATTTTTTTAATGGGATGAGTCCAGTGTGGGCAGGTGTATGGCATGTTAGGGGAGGGATAGCACCTCTGGCAGGGAACACATCATGCTCCTTCTGGGGTAGTTTGTCCACCTTGGGTCCCTATCCTGCACTCAGATCTCACCTGGGGCTCCCAGAAGCTGTCAGCATGCAACAGCAACCACACCCTGTGTCAGGGAACTGCCATCGGCGCAAAGCTGGATGGATTACAGAGAGCCCCCAAAGAGCATGGGAAGCAGCACTTCCTCAGCAGAGGAGAGTAACCCTGCCTCCAGCGGAGAGGAGATGCAGGGGTCGGAGGAGGCAAGGCGGTGCCAGGACACCTTGCCTGGGCAAAGCAGGGAGGAGAGAGGTCCTCCGTTACCCACGCCCTTCGCAGTAGGCTTCCGCTCCGAGAGGGGAGGCGCAGATTGGGCGTCAAGAAACTACTCTGCTGGGGAAGGTTTAAGGACCGCCCAATCACAGATTCCGCCAGTGAATGAGTGAGCCATGGGAGAGTGGCACTCTGCACAGAGAAAGTTTATTTTGGCATCGAAAGCAAGGCTTCACAGCCGAGCAGGGAGGCATTTGCCTACTTGCTCTCGAGCAACCCCTTGGTACCTTAACACCCTGGAAACGGCTTCAACCAACCAGCTAAACCAGGTGCAGGTGGCCGATGGGTCTCAGACCCTCAGGGAGATAGGCACTTCCCCTGCATGCGAAGACAGGCTCTGGTGGGTTGAGTGGCGAGACCAAGAGTGGGTCCAATGGTCAAGAAGGTAGTTTATGCCCATGCTATAGAGGGAAGTGAGGGGCAGATGGGGCTCGTCCACCTGGGAAAGTAGCCAATTTAGGAGAAGGGAAGCTCTGATCCTCAACCTCTGCTTCCTTGTGGGATATCTTCAGGAGAAAAAAAAGTTCAGGAGTACCTAACAGGCCTAGGATTAAATTAGGATTTAAAAATAAGTGGGACTGCCAACGGTAAGAAAAGTGAATAAATTAGATTATAACCGGAAATATTTTTGGTTTCATAATGATATTGGAAAGCTGTAACATACAGATACAAGGAAATCCAGAAGGGAGGGAATAGGGGAAGGCAATAATATGTTTATAAGATTGGAATTTTAAAAGAATTAAGTTTGTTTGCATTGTTTATTTGTTTATTTTTGATGCACTCTTTCTTTTTTCTTTTTCGTTTTTGTTTGTGTTTGTGATTTTGTTACGTGATATTTGTTATAATTGTGGAAAACCTAATAAAATTATTTATATATGTGTATATATATATATATATATGTATGTGTGTGTGTGTGTATATATATATATATATATGCTTTCGTAGATTTTCACGGGTACAGGAATGCAGGTTTTGGTGTCCTCGGGTGTCTTCCCGTGTAAAAGTTGGGGTGTCTAGGCGACGTTTCGACGAGGTCTCACTCGTCATCTTCAGGCTGGTGCTTTCGGCTTCTTGTTACTGGAACAGAGCAGGATCTCAGTGTTTGAGTTCCTATAAATACTGTTGAGGGGGTGTGGTGTATAGCCTCCAATGTTCTGGGCAGAGAGGAAGTTCCCAGGCTAGTGTGCCTTTTCTTCTTTTGTTCCTTAATTACTTGAGGGATATCTTGGGTGATTTCTTGAGTGATATCCTGAGTACCACTTAGGTGGGTCATTAGGTGTGGATTAGTTGCTAAAGTCTTTGTGTCTTGACCTCTTGAACTTTGTGAAGAGTTTTTCTGAGAAGATGGCTGTACTGCACTTAGTTGTGCTCTGGCTTGGCTTCGTGTATAGGGGCGAGCTGTGGTTTTGTGGCCTGTGTCAGCCAGATCTGTGTAGGGATTGCAGGGGGGTGCAGCATCCGGAGGTGCCACCATGGTTTGGCTACTGGATGGTGTCTGTAATTTATCTGTGGAGAGGGTCTGGGTTTGGGTCTGGTGTGGTTGATTGGTGATAGCGTTTCGTGTGCCTCTGGATCTGGTGTCAGTTTTTGTGGGGAGGGCTAATTTCCAGATGTCTGGCAAGCGGGATGTGTCGTCACGCTTGTTCATGTTGTGAGGGTGTTTCTCTATCTCGATGGCTTCCATGATTATTCTCTTGTGGTGATGTTCCATGTTAAAGAGCAATTTGGAATCTGCAAAATTAATTTCGTGTCCTGTTTCTTTCATGTGTCAACACATGAAAGAAACAGGACACGAAATTAATTTTGCAGATTCCAAATTGCTCTTTAACATGGAACATCACCACAAGAGAATAATCATGGAAGCCATCGAGATAGAGAAACACCCTCACAACATGAACAAGCGTGACGACACATCCCGCTTGCCAGACATCTGGAAATTAGCCCTCCCCACAAAAACTGACACCAGATCCAGAGGCACACGAAACGCTATCACCAATCAACCACACCAGACCCAAACCCAGACCCTCTCCACAGATAAATTACAGACACCATCCAGTAGCCAAACCATGGTGGCACCTCCGGATGCTGCACCCCCCTGCAATCCCTACACAGATCTGGCTGACACAGGCCACAAAACCACAGCTCGCCCCTATACACGAAGCCAAGCCAGAGCACAACTAAGTGCAGTACAGCCATCTTCTCAGAAAAACTCTTCACAAAGTTCAAGAGGTCAAGACACAAAGACTTTAGCAACTAATCCACACCTAATGACCCACCTAAGTGGTACTCAGGATATCACTCAAGAAATCACCCAAGATATCCCTCAAGTAATTAAGGAACAAAAGAAGAAAAGGCACACTAGCCTGGGAACTTCCTCTCTGCCCAGAACATTGGAGGCTATACACCACACCCCCTCAACAGTATTTATAGGAACTCAAACACTGAGATCCTGCTCTGTTCCAGTAACAAGAAGCCGAAAGCACCAGCCTGAAGATGACGAGTGAGACCTCGTCGAAACGTCGCCTAGACACCCCAACTTTTACACGGGAAGACACCCGAGGACACCAAAACCTGCATATATATATATATATACATATATATATATATATATATATATATATATATATATGTATATGTTTATATATGTATATATATATGTATATGTGTATATATATGTGTGTATATGTATATGTGTATATATATATATATATTTATGTGTATATGTATATGTGTGTGTGTATGTATATATATATGTATATGTATATATATAGTTCAGGAGCAAACCCTGCACAAATCCAGAGTAGGACCTAAGACGGTCGGATGGCCCCTTCTACGCCTCCTTCTGGTGTTGTAACTCCCAACAGAGGCAATAGAAGGATTGAAACCAAGGATAAAGGACTTCATGGATCAAGGGATCCTTGTGCCCTGTGCCAGACCATGTAATTCTCCCCTTCTTCCTGTCAAGAAACCCAGCCCTCCAGGGACACCCAGCAAATACCATCTCGTGCTAGACCTGCGCATCATAAATAACTTTGTAATCCCAAGACATGCCATCACGGCATATCCAAATACCATATGAACAAGGATCCCTCCCAGAATTTCAGTGTCATGGACCTTGGCTCTGCATTCTTCTCCAGAGAGTACATGAGGAAATCCAGTTCCTTTTTGCATTTACCTGGGAAAGCAGTCAATTAACGTGGACTAGATTGCCCCAGTTGTCAGGGGGACACGGGTGGTGCTGTGGGTTAAACCACAGAGCCTAGGACTTGCCGATCAGAAGGTCGGCGGTTCGAATCCCCGCCACGGGGTGAGCTCCTGTTGCTCGGTCCCCGCTCCTGCCAACCTAGCAGTTCGAAAGCACAAAGTGTAAGTAGATAAATAGGTACCACTCCAGCGGGAAGGTAAACGGCGTTTCCGTGCGCTGCTCTGGTTCTCCAGAAGCGGCTTAGTCATGCTGGCAACATGACCCGGAAGCTGTACGCCGGCTCCCTCGGCCAGTAAAGCGAGATAAGTGCTGCAACCCCAGAGTCGGCCACGACTGGACCTAATGGTCAGGGGTCCCTTTACCTTTACCTTTAGATTGCCCCAAGGCTACGTAGAAAGTACGTCAGCCCTCCATAAAGTTCCATAAAGTTCTTACAACACCGGCAACTCCTGCAGCCAAGCCGGTGCCAAACATCTTGCTCTGCTTCCTTTTGGACCACACCAGTGAGTCCGAGAGGCGGTTCTTGTCCCCTGGGCAGCAAAGGACCTCCACTCACACTGTCCAGGCTTGTGCCCTGGAGAGGTCACAGTTTGGCTTCATCCCTGGACGCGCACTCCATTGTCTGTCAAGACAGACGGAGGCCAACCACAACAATGGAGTAACAGACATGCCTTTCAAGAGCATCTTGTATTGGGGGTGAAATTTAAAAATTAAGTTCTTATATATATATATAATAAATGTTCATAAATGTACCAAGCAAACACGTACATAAATATATAAACCACATGTCTGAAGCAGCACAGGAAAACAGCCCGGAAACCATTTTGACTCCCAAACTGACCAAATGATTTTTTTGCAAGGTCAAGGAAAATGGAAAAGCCTCCCCATTGTCTTTTCTTTCACAAATCCTGTCTTAAGGGTATGTCTGTCTGTGTTTGAATAGGGTGAGCCTGTGAGCTGGCTCAGGAACTAAGTATTTGTCATTGCAAAAGACTGGCCAGGCTCCCCAGGGTATCCAATCAAGTAAGCATTAATAGGGAACCTGCCAGACAGGAGATAAACAACGCACTCAGATTTCTGTTGTAGACCGCCCCTTCTGTGATATATGTATGATGTTTCTGGGGGTGGTCTTGGACTCCAGGGTGGGCAATTTAAAATGTCTATATAAGGGGACACACACCTTTGTTTGGGGTCCTCCTCCTTTCCTGCGTGTGAGGGGAGCACCCTGTTGCAACAGTTCAATAAAGATCAGGCTTACCAGCTGCTTTGCTTCTCAATATTCTCTGGTTGGCCTCTGTTATTTTCTCCGACCGATGGAGAACCTGCAAAGGACTCTATAAGGGCTCTTGTGCCCCCATAAGGGAATAAGGGCAGATTTTCGTTTATTACAGGGGCATTCATATTTGGTTACAGGCCCATGTGAAACATGCAGATTGGGAAAAGTTGTACGGAGGCCCCATCTGCACTTAAAGCACGGCCATACTCCTTTAAACCGCCGTGGTTTCTCCCAAAGAATCCTGGGAACTGTAGTTTGTTACCGCTGCGAAGAGTTTCTAGGAGGCCCCTGTTTCCCAGCCAGAACTACAGTCCTCAGAGTGGTCTTAACAGTCAGTCCCCCCTCCCAGGGAACTCTGGGAATTGCAGCTCTGTTAACAGCCCACACTTCCCAGAATTCTTTGGGGGAAGCCATGACCCATTTCAAACCTAGACAGGGTCTTAAAAAGCAGAGACATCACCTTGCCAACAAAGGTCCGTATAGTTCAAGCTATGGTTTTCCCAGTAGTGATGTATGGAAGTGAGAGATGGACCATGAAGAAGGCTGATCGCCGAAGAATGGATGCTTTTGAATTCTGGTGCTGGAGGAGACTCTTGGGAGTCCCATGGACTGCAAGAAGATCAAACCTCTCCATTCTGAAGGAAATCAGCCCCGAGTGCTCACTGGAAGGACAGATCCTGAAGCCGAGGCTCCAATACTTTGGCCACCTCATGATAAGAGAAGACTCCCTGGAAAAGACCCTGATGTTGGGAAAGATGGAGGGCACAAGGAGAAGGGGACGGCAGAGGACGAGGTGGTTGGACAGTGTTCTCAAAGATATCAAGATGAGTTTGACCAAACTGCGGGAGGCAGTGGAAGACAAGAGTGCCCAGCATGCTCTGGTCCATGGGGTCACATAAGAGTCAGACACGACTAAACGACTAAACAAATGACCCATTTAAAGTGGCACAGCACCGCTTTAAACGTAGAGTACAGATAGCAGAGGGCATGGAACCCATATCACCTGGAAGCTGCCAACTCCCATTGGTCCTAGGATCTTAGGGTTATACTGGCTGGGGCTGATGGGATTTGTAGTCCAAAGCACGGGTGTGGGTGTGTGCGCGCCATGTTAGGGAAGGCTGCCACTGGACACTGAAGCAGCAGCAGCAGCAGCAGCAGCATGAAAGTTGCTCCTTGTCACCTTCTCAGTGTGCTTGCAGATGCAGAGTCACAAATGTTGCTGGTGGTTTCCGCTTTCCTGCTTAAAGGGGAAGGGAAGGAGGTGGGGGGGTGGGTCTTGCTTCATTGACTGTTCTATCCAGAGGCAAGCGGATTTCTCATCTCCTTTCTCTCTCAATCTCTCTCCCCTCCTCCTGCCCCCTTTCCTTTTCCTTCTGCGGCCAGACGTTCATTATCGCTGGAAATGCAGCTGGAGGGTCCAGGGAGCTCTTCCTGCGAACACAGGAAAACAGGAGTGATGCTGTCTGCTCTTTCTCTATCCGGGACAATGGCGCAGGTGAGTTGGTTTAACCACTCTGAGGGTCTTCTGTATTTGACCTGTGCTGAACCACAGATTCATTTGTTCCCAGGGTCTGGTGCTTTGGGGCTAAACTGGAGTTCCTGGAGGAGGTTGGAGGATGGATGGCGGCTAACAGATTGAGGTTGAATCCTGACAAGACAGAAGTACTGTTTTTGGGGGACACGGGGTGGGCTGGTGTGGGGGATTCCCTGGTCCTGAATGGGGTAACTGTGCCCCTGAAGGACCAGGTGAGCAGCCTGGGAGTCATTTTGGACTCACAGCTGTCCATGGAGGCGCAGGTCAATTCTGTGTCCAGGGCAGCTGTCTACCAGCTCCACCTGGTATGCAGGCTGAGACCCTACCTGCCTGTGGACTGTCTCACCAGGGTGGTGCATGCTCTAGTTATCTCCCGCTTGGACTACTGCAATGCGCTCTACGTGGGGCTACCTTTGAAGGTGACCCGGAAACTGCAATTAATCCAGAATGCGGCAGCTAGACTGGTGACTGGGAGCGGCCGCCGGGACCACATAACACCGGTCCTGAGAGATCTGCATTGGCTCCCAGTACATTTCTGAGCAGAATTCAAAGTGTTGGTGCTGACCTTTAAAGCCCTAAACGGCCTCGGTCCTGTATACCTGAAGGAGCGTCTCCACCCCCATCGTTCTGCCTGGACACTGAGATCCAGCGCCAAGGGCCTTCTGGTGGTTCCCTCATTGCGAGAAGTGAGGTTACAGGGAACCAGGCAGAGGGCCTTCTTGGTAGTGGCGCCCGCCCTGTGGAACCCCCTCCCTTTAGATGTGAAGGAAATAAGCAGCTATCCTATCTTTAAAAGACATCTGAAGGCAGCCCTGTTCAGGGAAGTTTTTAATATTTAAGGCTGTACTGTCTTTAACACTGGATTGGGAGCTGCCCAGAGTGGCTGGGGAAACTCAGCCAGATGGGCGGGGTATAAATTAATAATAATAATAATAATAATAATAATAATAATAATAATAATTACTGCCTGTGTACATGGAAGCTCTACTGAACTATTGCGGCGAATAGCCACTGCTAGACCATGTGTGCTTTTCTGGGAGCTGGGCAGAGGGGGAGAAGGCTGATTTTAAAATTAATAGCACCTGCACATTTTGCCTTCTGAGCTGGGAACTGTTGCCAGCCAGTGCCAGCAATACTGAACTTGAAGGACCCCAAGGCCTGACTGATTGTAAATCATCTGCCTACGTTCCCAAGTCCTCGACCCGAGAATCGTACGTGCTTGAACCTTTGCTCCTCTCTCCCTGCTGTACCAGCGTCACTGTTCCCCACCTGGAAATCTACCCCCCTTGCTCTAACCTTTAGACCCCACTCCCTTCCTCTAAATTAGGCCTCATCCATTATTCATCCCCGGTGGGTTTTGCAACACAGTTTCCTCCTGCTTAAAAGGGGAAATGGTTTGGAGAAGCTTAGAAGGGCTGCTCCTTGCAGGTCTCTCATGAAATGGGGGTCTCCCTTCAGTCTTGTGGTGGGGCTAGGGATTAACTCTCCCCCCCCCCAGACACTTTTTTGGGGATCTCTGACTGAGCTGCTCCTTTATCAACTGCCTCCTGAGAAACGCCACCTTCCTCGTTTCTGAGCCTAGCTGCAGGTGAGAAACTCTTATTGAATGTGTGGGTGGCGTTTTTCTTGCTGCTTCCAAGGAGCCCAGCATCTGTGCTTGCCTTCTAACCCCCCTTATCCCCACAATGACCCGGTGAGGTATAATAATAATAATAATAATGATAATTTTTATTTATACCCCGCCCTCCCCAGCCAAGGCCAGGCTCAGGGCGGCTAACAAGCAATAATAAAAACAAGTTGAATGAATACAACTTAAAAACAAGATTAAAATACAACATTGAAACATTAAAATATTAAAATGCAGCCCCATCACAGGAGGAGAAAGGAAAAAGGAAAAAGAAAGAGGGGGAGGGAATCAAATGGGCTCCAAGCCAAAGGCCAGGTGGAACAATTCCGTCTTACAGGCCCTGCGGAAAGAAATCAGATCCTGCAGGGCCCTGGTCTCATGAGGCAGAGTGTTCCACCAGACCGGAGCCAGTGTTGAAAAGGCCCTGGATCAGGTTGAAGCTAATCTAACTTCCTTAGGGCCCGGGACCACTAGGGTGTTTCTATTTATGGACCTTGAGGCTCTCCGTGGGGCATACCGGGAGAGGCGGTCCCGTAGGTACGAGGGTCCTAGGTAGGCTAGATGCCCATACTGGAGTTTACTGTGTGCATTCATTCCCATTTAATTTGCACAGTCCACAGGACATCGCCCTCAAACAACACCAATCTCCATGCTGTCTTCCTGTAAATTCAAGGTTTGCCCAATACAGGGTGTGTGTGTGTGTGTGTGTGTGTGTGTGTGTGTAATCCAATAAGCTGGGGAAAATTGGGCTCCAAACCACACTCCACTCGAGGTCACAGGCAATTTCCGCCTGTGTTTTTGGGTGAGTGGATTGACCGTCATCTTCGGCTACTCCCCTTTCCGTCCCTACCTCTTCCTCATTCTTGTCATTTGTTTGCTTGTCACTATTTCTGGTGGTGTCTTTGTCCACGGAGTTTTCTTGGCAGGGATACTGGAGTGGCTTGCCGGTTCCTCCTCCAGGTGGATCACGTTTGGTCAAAACTCTCCACTATGACCTGTCCATCTTGGGTGGCCCTGCATGGCATAGCTCATAGCTTCTCTGAGTTATTCAAGCCCCTTTGCCGCGGCAAGGCAGGCTGGACCTAATGGTCAGGGGTCCCTTTACCTTTAACTGTGCTTTTGCAAACTACTTCGGTGAATTTTGTTTCTTTTTTTAAAAGGTGGGTACACCACAGCTATCTCTGCGTATGCCATGCCGGCCCATGGGATAGCAGAATCATAGACAAATTCACATACGTTGCGGTGTAGACAACCCCAGTCTAATTCGAATGAGGAAAATGTGTCTTAACGGCTAAAAAACATTCAGATGTGGAAAAAAGGACTAATAAAGAGTCTCCAAGGCAACTTGGAGGTAATATCCGGGGTTGACAGAGGAGGACCCTTCTCATTAAGAGAAATAATAACAAGAACAATAATAGTAATAATCATAATTTTATTTATACCCTGCCCGTCTGTGGCTGTGCCTTCTAGTACTGGAAAGATTGGGGAGTGGGGTCCCTACAAGAGGGTAAAGGGTAAAGGGACCCATGACCATTAGGTCTAGTAGCGAACGATTCTGGGGTTACGGCATTCATCTTGCTTTACTGGCCAAGGGAGCCGGCGTTTGTCCGCAGACAGCTTCTGGGTCATGTGTAGCCAGCATGACTAAACTGTTTCTGGCGAACCAGAGCAGTGCACGGAAACACCGTTTACCTTCCCGCCAGAGCGATACCTATTTATCTCCTTGCACTTTGAGGTGCTTTCAAACTGCTAGGTTGGCAGGAGCAGGGACTGAGCAACGGGAGCTCACTCCGTCGCGGGGATTCGAACCGCTGACCTTCTGATCGGCAAGCCCTAGGCTCTGTGCTTTAACGCACAGCACCACCCGCGTCCCCAGTACAAGAGGGTAGCATGTGTAATATAAATGCAATGACAGGGAGCTGTCTCTCACGCCAAGGCGGTCTGTAATCTAGTCTTCTTCTGGATGTTCGCAGTTCTCCAGAAACTCGCCCCACCCAAAGCTGTCTCTTCAGGATCTGTTTTTAACTGGAGATGTCGGGAATTGATCCAAGTTCTCCTGCGTGCAAATCATGCGCTTTGGTTAATGAGTTCATTGTCCTTCCTGCGTGCACCACCACGGAATAATTCAAACTCGAACGAGAGAGAGGATGTAAGTGGCTGTTGCTAGCCACAGGCCCCACCCCATAAGCAAAGTGCAGGTGGTTCTTCTTGGAAATGAAGTTTGTTTCTTCTCCGCAGTCATGTGTTTTGCTCGACTGATGGAAGGGCGGACGAGGGGAAAGTTTACGGATTATCTGAAAACTATATGTGATGAACAGACAACGCTAGTGGGTTTCAAGGAGGCTTTGTGATAGTACAAGGTATATTGTAAAAAAGAAATAGAGATGGAAGGATAATATTAAATCGGCAATATCATATATAGAAAATGCGTGAAGATAGGAAAAATGGATGATTGAGGGAGGTGCTGGTGGAAGTTCAAAAACAGGAAATTTGTAAACATGGTTGTACGGATTTATTTGTAAAGGAAAAATTTAATAAAAATTTATTTTAAAAAAAAAGGAAGGACGGACGGACGAGGGGAAATAGCAGAGTGCGTAGCCCTGTTGAACGGTCTCTTTAAATCTGAAGGTTCATTATTGTTCCACAAGATGTGTATTTCTTTAAGGGCCAGAGCAAATAACATGACCTAGTTTTACAGCTGTGAAGCGGTATAGCCGGTGCTGTTAAGTTATGTTAATTAAGCTGTTGGGTACAGTATATAAAGAGCAGCACCTAGCTCTCACAGTACCCTGGTGGTTGGTGAGTCATGCTTATTGATATATTTAATGTAAAAGGAGTTTTTGTTTTTTTAACCACCCTAAAGTTCTTTTTGCGTTCCTTGTAATGTGTGGTCTCCCCAGCACACTTTCTGCAGCGCAACTAATCTGCAAATAGCCAACAAGTTCTGGATTTGAAGATTGTGTGGGTTTGATGGGAATCACCAGCCTGGGCAGACATGAGATGTGGATGCTGTTCAAAATTTGAACATGGTATGAATGAGCTCCAGGCTGATTGATCTATGGAGGAAGCACACCTTCCTGCTATAGACAGATAGATAAAGATTAATTTTTTCTGATTTTAAAGCGGCATTCTTTCCTCTTTTCTTAAACCATGATTATGCATTTTGGAGAACTGTGCCTTTTCATTGCACTGTTCCTCTGCCTCCCCTTCACTCTCGTTCATTGGCTTGCCAACTCTTGAGATGCTTAGATCTTTGGCACGTTACAAATCCATAATGTTGTTGCGATGCTTTGGGGAAGCAAGGAGGGACTAGGGCTTCACAATGCAGAGGCCAGTGAGTTTCTAGTCCTGAGGGACACCGTGTGATCTGGTGCTTTTGTAACACAGAGGACTAGAAAGCTGGACTTGAGGATTCCATCCTTGGATTTCGTGTTTGGCGCCTCCTTTGGGGGGCCCCTGCTTGGACTTCACAGGCCTTAATTTGAGCCAGCGCTGAGACCCTTGTGATTCATCTTGGCACTTGTAGGATCAGTCCGGAGCCAGATAAAGGATGCCTCTAGGCATGGGCAGAGTGTAGCTTTCTCACTGCTGGGTTATGGGAAGGATGACTGGTCAAGACAGGTCTCTAGACTAGCAGGTCTCTCTAGCTGTTCAATGACTGACCAGTCATCATCATCATCATCATCATAACAATAATAATTAATAATATTTTATTATTTGTACGCCGCCCATCTGGCTGGGTTTCCTCAGCCACTCTGGGCGGCTTCCAACGAAGATTAAAAATACATTAAAATGTCACACATTAAAAACTTCCCTGAACAGGGCTGCCTTCAGATGTCTTCTAAACGTCAGGTGGTTGCTTATTGCCTTGACATCTGGTGAGAGGGCGTTCCACAGGGCGGGTGCCACCACCGAGAAGGCCCTTTGCCTGGTTCCCTGTAACCTCACTTCTCGGGGAGGGAACCACCAGAAGGCCCTTGGCACTGGACCTCAGTGTCCGGGCAGAATGATGGGGGTGGAGACGCTCCTTCAGGTATACTGGACCAAGGCCATTTAGGGCTTTAAAGGTCAGCACCAACACTTTGAATTGTGCTCGGAAACGTACTGGGAGCCAATGTAGGTCTTTCAAGACCGGTGTTATTGTTATCATAAAGCACCAATGCAGTAGCAAGCAAAGGCTGTAGCAGCTCAGTCAGCTGCTTGTGGCTGGAAAGCCAAACAGGATGTTTGTGACTGTTGCCATGGGAACAAAGGGGCAGTCCATTCTGTACTGAGCACCGGATGTTAGCTCAGTGTGTGTGTCATATGACCCGTACTGGAAGTACAAGGGTGGAGTTTATTCTTACTGCTGTGGAGTGCAGACATGTTTCTCTGTACTGATGTAAGAGACAGAAATAAAGGATGTAAATAGATTTCTGTCTGCTTCTTTCCCCTCCCTGGGGGACACCAAAGGGGAGAGAGAATGAACGGTGTGTTCTTCTCACACATCTGGGAAGAATCGCCGAGACCTCGCCTGCTTATCAGCAGAGTGGCGCAGCGGGGAGGTCGCCAAGGAATATCTGCCGGTGCCTACGCTGTGGCACATTCCTCTGACCCAGGCAGAACTCCAACAGTTATGTGGTCTCGGTGGCCGGTCCCAGTCACCAGTCACCAGTCTAGCTGCCGCATTCTGGATTAGTCGTAATGATCATCTGCATTGTTTTTAATGCTGCTTTATGTTTTACTTTTGCGTAACATTCCCCCAAAGAATCCTGGGAACTCTGGGTTGCCCTTTGCAGAGCTACCGCTTCCAGTGCCTTTAACGAACTGCAGTTCCCAGGATTCTTTGGGGAGAAGTCGTGCGCTTTAAACGTGTGTTGACTCCGTAGGTGCATGAAGTGTGCATTACTCGGCCTGTGAAGTTTGGCAAATAGCCGTGTTGCAACGATTGTCCCACAAGCTTCAAGTAACGAAAGGTCAATGATAGACAGAGAAGCTTTAAATGGGTGCATCTCCTTGCCCCAAAAGACCTTCTGCATGGGGAGAGGATTGAAAGGGTCAAACTAACACCCCCCCCCCAATATGTGGCCTATAATTGCACTGCCTTCTTCTGATGCTTCTCTCATTCTCACAGTGATTTCTCTGGAGGGCTCCCTGCTGCATTTCAGAGACCTCTTGGAGCTGGTCTCTTTCCACCTTGTGAGCAGGTGAGTGTTTGGGGGCAGCTGCTGATGGGGAGACCGGGGGGGGGGGCGGGTTGGGTTGTCGTCTCTCCCTCTGTCCTTGCATTTGGATCCATAGCTGTCAACTTACAGATTTGAAAATAAGGGGCCAGCAGCCAAAATAAGGGACCTGCAGCCTCACCTGTTCCAGGCACTCCAGTCTTCCTGTCCTCCTGCAGTCTGGTCAAACTCATGCTGGTAGCTTTGAGAACACTGGCCAACCAACTTTGTAACCAGAGGTTCAACTGAATAGAATCTGAATCACATGCACCACAAGGCCTATGCAGCCTCAACTTAAGATGGCTCCCCGGCCTGGCTTTGCACTGCAAAATTTGCAGCAGCACGTGCAACAAAATGGCGTCCAGCATTCAAAAAACCCCTCAGCTTGCATTAACTAGCCACACACAAGGCATGCAAGCTCCACCCCCCAGTCGTTCTTAGACTTCTTATTGGGTGAGCAATACAAATGTCTCTATAATATAGACACTGGAGAAGAACATGCTCTATTCTATGTCTTCAGCTAATGTCAAAGGTTTGCGCTACAGGAAATCGGGGTTTGGAGCAAGCAATTAAGGACGCACCCTTGCCCAGACGGAAGCGACCTCAGTACAGTGGTACCTCGGGTTAAGTACTTAATTCATTCCGGAGGTCCGTACTTAACCTGAAACTGTTCTTAACCTGAAGCACCACTTTAGCTAATGAGGCCTCCTGCTGCTGCCACGCCACCGGAGCACAATTTCTGTTCTCATCCTGAAGCAAAGTTCTTAACCTGAAGCACTATTTCTGGGTTAGCGGAGTATGTAACCTGAAGCGTATGTAACCTGAGGTACCACTGTATAAGTTTCGCTGTGGAGGGCTTGGTGTAAGCAGAGGACGCCGCTGCCCTGTGGCTTGTGATTCTGGCTGCCTCCTTTGGGAATTGGTTTTGTGAATGTGCTGCATTCTGTGCTTCTAGAGACATCCTTCCCCATCTGCTGAGGATCCCAGATGCCCTTCGACTTCTACACAAGCCTGAATTAGATGCGGTTGCTGCCTTGGGCGTGAGTGAGTGAGAACAGCAGGGCAGACTGGGGGTGGGGGTGTCGATTTCTTGCTCCTCCTTGCAAGTCAAAATTCCTGTCGCTTGGTGTTGTCAGAATAGGTTGGTTCAACCCAACTCTGCTTCGCCTCGCTTTCTGGTCTCCAAATGCTCTCAGGCGGCGCTTCTTAGAATGTCAGTGTTTTTGGGTGGGATTCAATCCTGCACCAACAATTTGAGGTTGGGAGCTCTTGCACAGCAAGCCGACTTCCCCGAAAGATCAGATACAGTGGTACCTCGCAAGACGAATGCCTCGTAAGACGAAAAACCCGCAAGACGAAAGAGTTTTTCGTTTTTTGAGTTGCTTCGCAAGACGAATTTCCCTATGGGCTTGCTTCGCAAGACGAAAACGTCTTGTGAGTTTGTTTCCTTTTTCTTAAAACCGTTAATACCCAGGGAATCCGCGCTTCGCAAGACGAAAAAATCGCAAGACGAAAAAACTCGCAGAACGAATTAATTTCATCTTGCGAGGTACTACTGTATTTTGCGATAAGGAAAGGGTGGGATATAGCGCTTTGACGCGACGTCATCTAACCTCCCCACAAGCAACTCAGAAAACAAATGCTCATTAAGTAGCCAACCTCGTCTGTCCTCTCCACAAAGTGAATGCTCATTCGATAGCCAACAATGTCTAATCTCCCTGCAATATTGAGGAATATTGCTCAACAAACAGTTTTTCTTGAAGTTCCTACAGTCTTTATTAGGGAAAAAAAATTCAAAATGGTCGCCTCTCCAAGGCTAGCTTGTATGTGTGTCCCCATTAGCCCCCACTCTCCTTGTTCTGGGATGAGGGTCCTATGCCTTGCTAACAAGCTGTATGAGAGTCAGAATAATAATAATAATAATAATAATAATAATAATAATAATAATAATAATAATAATTAATAATAATTATTTATTTATACCCCACCCATCTGGCTGGGCTCCCCCAGCCACTCTGGGTGGCTTCCAACAAAATATTAAAATACAGTAATGCGTCAAACATTAAAAGCTTCCCTAAACAGGGCTGCCTTCAGATGTCTTCTAAAAGTCTGGTAGTTGTTGTTCTCTTTGACATCTGGTGGGAGGGCGTTCCACAGGGCGGGTGCCACTACCAAGAAGGCCCTCTGCCTGGTTCCCTGTAACTTGGCCTCTCGCAGTGAGGGAACCGCCAGAAGGCCCTCGGCGCTGGACCTCAGTGTCCGGGTAGAACAATGGGGGTGGAGACGCTCCTTCAGATATAATGGGCCTTTGAGGGTGTTTAGGGCTTTAAAGGTCAGCATCAAACTTTGAATTGTGCTCGGAAACATACTGGGAGCCAATGTAGGTTTTTCAGGACGGGTGTTATATGGTCTCAGCAGCCATTCCCAGTCACCAGTCTAGCTGCCGCATTCTGGATTAGTTGTAGTTTCCAGGTCACCTTCAAAGGTAGCCCCACATAGAACGCATTGCAGTAGTCCAAGCGGGAGATAACTAGAGCATGCACCACTCTGGCGAGACAGTCTGCGGGCAGGTAGGGTCTCAGCCTGCGTACCAGATGGAGCTGATAAACAGCTGCCCAGGACACAGAATTGACCTGCGCCTCCATGGACAGCTGTGAGTCCAAAATGACAGATAGGGTTTCAGCCTGCATACCAGATGGAGCTGGTGGAGAAATCGCGGTGGCCCAGCTCTTTCCAGTTTGCAATTCCACGTTGGGAAGCTGCTCTTGTTTTAATAGCTCCCTGTCAGGCAGCTGTTAATTAAAGGCACAGGAAAGCCACCGGGGGGGGGGGGAGAGAAAGTAACTTTCACATTCTCTCTTTGCTTCATTTCCAGAGTTCTGGACAATGCCCCTTAAACCTGATGACGGGCTGGTGTCGGCTGAAGTCGAAGGAGGGCCCGTGGGTCTCGATGGAGCCCCCTCTAAATCCAGACAGGCGGTCTGTTCTGTCCGGGTAACGTCCGAGGACGAAGCTCTGTGCATCATCAACCCGCTGTTCGTCTCTGTGCACAGCGATGCTAGCTGGCTTGACCTTGCGTCCAGCTTGTGCCGGTCCAGTAGCACAAGGGGCACTCTGCGGTTCCCGAACGGGCTGGGGACTCCCCGGACGTCCAGCTCCGTAAAAGCAGCATCCAGGAAACAAGGACCCCGTGGGAGTCTGGATCATCCAGAGTCTCTAGATGAGGACGAGGAGATGGAGAAAGGTAAGGCAGTGGCGTAGCGTGGGGGGTGCAGGGGGGGCCGGCCGCACCAGGCGCAACATCTGGGGGGGGCGCGCTCGCCGCCTCCGGAGTCGCCGAAGAGCCTCGGGCGCAGGCTGTAGCAGAGCCCCATGTCTCACGGAACCGACGAGCTGTGCACGCGTCCGGGCTGAAGGCGTCCGGCAAGCAGCGGCTCTCAGCGCTCGCCGCGGTCCCCGCGCGTCAGGGCCGCGGAGGGCACCCCAGGCAGCCCCACCGCTGCAGCTGCTGGGCCATGTTGCATTTTCCTCGCCTCTCTGCCCTCCTCCTCCTCTGGGCAAGCGGCATCGTTTGGGCGGCAGCGCCAGCGGCAACTCACCTCAAATCACCTGACACGGATCCGCCGCCGCCGCCGCCGTGGCTACCTTACCGTAAATACCCCAGCCCAGGCAGCAGCAAGAAGAAGCTGGCAGCGGCAGCAGGTTAGGGGGCGCAAATTACTTGCCTTGCCCCGGGTGCTGACAACCCACGCTACGCCACTGAGGTAAGGAGCTGCTGCTATTGAGGGCATCTGCCACATTTGTAGCATGAAGACTCTGCTTCCAATTCTCCTTCTCTCCTGCTGGACTCAGCATGCAGAAGGCCCCAGATTCAATCCTCAGTATCTCTGGGTAGGGCTGGGGAAAGTGCCTGCTCTCTCAGCCAGTAAGGTAGTGTGGTGTGTGTGTGTGTGTGTGTGTTTGGGAGAGCAAGGCAGCATCACTGGGATCATCTTGCCTGTCTGTTTCGCCTGTAATTCTGCCTTCAGCTCAGAGGCTCCCTGATTCTGGAGGACTACTTCTGATCCTTCTGTAAGTGACTTTTTCCTTTTCCCATACTTGGCATGAGCCAACAGTGTGACGCGGCAGCTAAAAAAGCCCATGCAATTCTGGGCTGCATCAATAGGAGTATAGCATCTAGATCAAGGGAAGTAATAGTGCCACTGTATTCTGCTCTGGTCAGACCTCACCTGGAGTACTGTGTCCAGTTCTGGGCACCACAGTTCAAGAAGGACACTGACAAACTGGAACGTGTCCAGAGGAGGGCAACCAAAATGGTCAAAGGCCTGGAAACGATGCCTTATGAGGAACGGCTAAGGGAGCTGGGCATGTTTAGCCTGGAGAAGAGGAGGTGAAGGGGTGATATGATAGCCATGTTCAAATATATAAAAGGATGTCACATAGAGGAGGGAGAAAGGTTGTTTTCTGCTGCTCCAGAGAAGCGGACACGGAGCAATGGATCCAAACTACAAGAAAGAAGATTCCACCTAAACATTAGGAAGAACTTCCTGACAGTAAGAGCTGTTTGACAGTGGAATTTGCTGCCAAGGAGTGTGGTGGAGTCTCCTTCTTTGGAGGTCTTTAAGCAGAGGCTTGACAACCATATGTCAGGAGTGCTCTGATGGTGTTTCCTGCTTGGCAGGGGGTTGGACTCGATGGCCCTTGGGGTCTCTTCCAACTCTATGATTCTATGATTCTACTTTTTAATTACTGGTTAATAATAATAATAATAAATTATTAATTATTTCTACCCCGCCCTCCTGGCTGGGTTTCCCCAGCCACTCTGGGCGGCTCCCAACAGAATATTAAAATCACGATAAAACATCAGACAATAAAAACTTCCCTAAGCAGGGCTGCCTTCACATGTCTTCTGAAAGTCAGATACAGTGGTACCTCGGGTTACATACGCTTCAGGTTACAGACGCCGCTAACCCAGAAATAGTGCCTCAGGTTTGCTTCAGGATGAGAACAGAAATCATGCTCTGGCGGTGTGGCGGCAGCGGGAGGCCCCATTAGCTAAAGTGGTGCTTCAGGTTAAGAACAGTTTCAGGTTAAGAACAGACCTCCGGAACAAATTAAGTACATAACCAGAGGTACCACTGTAGTTGCTTATTTCTATGACATCTGATGGGAGGGCATTTCACAGGGCAGGTGCCACTACCGAGAAGGCCCTCTGCCCGGCTCCCTGTCACCTCACTTCTCACAGTGAGGGAACCGCCAGAAGGCCCTTGGAGCTGGACCTCAGTGTCCGGGCTGAATGATGGGGGTGGAGATGCTCCTTCAGGTTGAGTGAATACAACTGGATTGTGAGCCTGGCCTTGCTGATAAGAGCAGATTGTGTCCTGTCCCTCCTGGGAAGTATGTGGACAGAAGGACCATGCAGATAAAAGCTGGCAAGCGCCATCCTGGCCTGCACTTTCAGCTGGTTAAGGGGTGGGTGGGAGAGACAGAGAGAGCACGCGCGCGAGGGAGCGCTTCAGTGTGATAACTCAGTGAGTACAGGATGAGACTCTTAATCTGGGCATGGCAGGGGGTTTGAACTAAACCCTCCTGGTCCCTTCCAACCCGACAATTCTATGATACTATGATAGTCTGTCTTGTATGTACTGTATTTTTTTTTTTAAAAGATATTTATTAAAGTTTTAAAAATTATACAGAAAAAAGAAAAAACAATAGCAAAAACAAAACACAAACACAGAAAATAACAGATAAAAAAAAAGACAAAATACAAAACTAAAAACTATTTAAAAACAAATAAGGTTTCGTTCCCTTATTTTCTTATAACTTACTTCCCCGACCTCCTCATACCTCCCTTTTCTGTATTCCAATTTCTAATTATTAATTCAACAAATCCTCTCCCTTAATTTTCATTTAATTTTTAACCCTTCTTTTCTTTTTACTTAATCATTACAGCTGAAAACCACTTAATTTCTAAACCAACATCATTCTAACATTCATTAATTTTGCAATATTTCCTAAGATAGTCCTTAAATGTACTGTATGTACTGTATTTTCCGCTCTATAAGATGCACCCGACCATAAGGCGCACCTAGTTTTTAGAGGAGGGAAACAAGAAAAAAAAATATTCTGAATCAAATGTTGTTGAGGAGGCGGCCAGATACAGGATAAAGGAAGTCTTTTATGTGGTTGTTTGTATTGTTGTATGTTATGCTTGTTGTTTGTTATGTTCGTGTTTGATGGGGGTGGATTTCTGGGGGTGTGTGTGGAGGGTTTGTGTTATGCTGTAAATAAAATTTCCAAAAAAAATTCACCTGTTTTGGCTTCAGCGATAGCTGCGCAGCCTGCACTCGCTCCATAAGACGCACACATATTTCCCCTTACTTTTTAGGAGGGGGAAAGTGCATCTTATAGAGCGAAAAATACGGTAATTTTGGCCTGCAGGTTAGCGTGCGTTTCCATTTCTGACGTACGGAGGGTTACTCTCTAACTGCCTTCTGGCTGGCTACAGGTGGGCAAGGTCCAGAGCTGAGCCCTTGGCTGATAAGAACAGACTCTGTAATGTCCGGCAGGGCCACCTGGAAGGGGAGTCATGGGCGCAGAGGTACCCGCATTGTCTGTTTGTACCTGGAACTGTAGGAGACGGGGGCCCAGGTGCCATCAGAATGCTGATGACACTTGGCTCTCCGATTCTTCATAACAAGGAGGGACCTGGCGCACCCTGGGGACTGGAGTCCGGATGCAGCGAAGGTTTGCAGTGATGGTGCCAGGCGAGTCTGCTTGGGAAGAGCAATTTAACCCATCATGCCTTTCTCTTTGCTGCCAACCCTCAGGTGACCCTCTCCTCCGCTCCACCACCGCGCGATGGAGGCCTCTTCATCGCAGCCTGGCCTGCAGCAGTTTGGAAGCCGCCTCCGAGGAGCTGCCTCTGTCCCCCGACCTCCACCGGAAGGAGATCAAGTCCCCGCACCGCGTCTCCTGGATAGAGGGGATCCCGACCACGCCGCCTCCCGCCTGGCCGCTGCAAAAGTCCAACTCTGAATCCTCTCTGCTGAGTGAGAACATCTTGCTGCCTCCCATCCCCGAACTCGACTCGCTCTCCGTCAGCAGCGTGGAGGACGAAACGGAGGGGTTCCTCGCCGCCACCGCTCAGCAGAAGAAGCAACGGCGTTCCTCCTCCGCCCTGAGTTACAAGGTCTTCCAGCGCCTCTCCGCCGTGGGCAGCACGTTCAGCGGGTTCCTCTCGGCCGAACGCCGGGTGTCCAAGCGAGTGCAGGAGCTGGCCCAGGAGCCGTCCTCCTATGTGGGAGGGCTGGTGCAAAGCTTCGTGGGGCACATCCTGCGCGGAGCCGGGAAACGGCACGCTACCAGCACCGACCTGCTCCAGGAGATCCGGCAGATGATTAGTAACCTCAAGGGCTACCTGTGCGAGAGCTCGGAGCTGCATGTGGTCTGCGAGCACAGCGAGGCCGAGGAGATGGACCTGGGTATTTATCATTATTAAGTTCGTATCCCGCCCTTCCTCTTCGAGCGATCCATAGTTAAAAGCAGAAGTCGGCAAATGTGCCCTCTTTTTTCCTCTTCAAAATATGGCAGCCCTACTTGAGAGTCGTCTGTTTTGAATAGTTTTGGTTGCTGGCAGTAGTGTAGAGGTAAAGGGACCCCTGACCATTAGGTCCAGTCGTGGCCGACTCTGGGGTTGTGGCGCTCATCTCGCTTTATTGGCCGAGGGAGCCGGCATTTGTCCACAGACAGCTTCCGGGTCATGTGACCAGCATGACTAAGCCGCTTCTGGCGAACCAGAGCAGCGCACGGAAACACCGTTTACCTTCCCGCCGGAGCGGTACCTATTTATCTACTTGCACTCTGACGTACTTTCGAACTGCTAGATTGGCAGGAGCAGGGACCGAGCAACGGGAGCTCACCCCGTCGGGGGGATTCTAACCGCCGACCTTCTGATCAGCAAGTCCTAGTCTCTGTGGTTTAACCCACAGCGAAAAGTAGAAGTCGGCAAATGTGCCCTCTTTTTGTCTCTTCGGAATATGGCAACCATAGCTGTCAACTTTTCCCTTTTCTTGCAAGGAATCCTATTTGGAATAAGGGAATTTCCCTTCAAAAGGGGGGAAAGTTGACAGCTATGATGGCTACCCTACTTGAGAGTCATCTGTTTTGAATAGTTTTGGTTGCTGGCAGTAGTGTGGCTGTGGCAAATTCAGAAGGACAGGGTCCCCTTCATGACCATGCCCCCTTCAAAGATAATACAAAATTATCTTCTAAAATTATACAATCTTTATTTTTTAAAAGAAAAGTTACTCAGAAAACTACGTGTGCAGGTTGAAGTTTCAGCCCGCTGCAAATTATTGCACAGACTATCGGTATGAGTAGGCGCAGCCCTACATTGCTTCCTCCTCCCCTCTCCCAATTAACCTCCATCTCCAGGGCTCAGACTCTGTAGGGTCTACCCTCCTCCACTGCCCTCTCCCAATTAACTTCCATCTCCAGGGCCCACATCTGTGACATCACCAGGGCTCTCCCCTAGGTCTCACATTTGGGTCCTGAGATCTCAGGGTCTGGGGTGCTGCTGACTTGGCAACCCCACAATCTCCTCCTCTTGCTTCTCCTCTTCTTGTGCTACTCTGCATGGCCAAGGTTGCAATCTTGGTGGGGGGCAAAGCTCTGTCTACCCCCAAAACAGAAACCGTCACACCGTCAGGTTACCTGCTTCCCGGCAAAGCTGCTTATAAATGTATTTCATCGTATCTCTGAGCAGCCGAAAATAACACGCCTGCTGTTTCCACTCTGGACCGTGGCCAGCTTGCGACATCGCTATCCGCTCACACGTGGGTCAGAGCAGAGCATTTAGGAAGCTGTGGTTGAGGCTCTGATGCAGCCCACACCGTACGCAGCAGAGGCAGCTGGGAGGGAGTAGATGCAAAGAGGAACCACGGTAGCTTCCTGGACACAAAGAAACCCAAAGAGGCTTTGAATTCCCTGCACTTGTTTGTTTGTTGGGCTTTGGCCCACTTACTGATGTTTCCACCCAGAATACAGAATCAGGTTTCTTGGAATCATAGAGGACCCTTGTACCTACAGGACCGCCTCTTCCGGTATGCCCCACGGAGAGCCTCAAGGTCCATAAATAGCAACACCCTAGCGGTCCCAGGCCCTAAGGAAGTCAGATAAGCCTCAACCAGAGGCAGGGCCTTTTTAACACTGGCCCCAGCCTGGTGAAACGCTCTGTCTCATGAGACCAGGGAGCCTGCAGGATCTGATTTCTTTCCGCAGGGCCTGTAAGACAGAGTTGTTCCGCCTGGCCTTTGGCTTGGAATCAACTTGATCCCCTCCCCCTCTTCTTTTTTCCTTTCTCCTCCTGTGATGGAACACCTATTTGGGGACTTCCCTGGCTTTTTTCTGGCCCATGTAGGACCAGTCTGGAAAGTTAGCCTTGGTGAAGACTTAACATTTTCAACCCCCAAAAAGCGTTCCATTGAAATGAGGCTGCATTTTAATGTTGTATTTTAATCTTGTTTTTAAGTTGTATTTCAATCAATTTGTTTTATATCGGGTGTTAGCTGCCCTGAGCCTGGTCTTGGCTGGGGAGGGCGGGGTATAAATAATTTTTATTATTATTATAGAGTTGGAAGGTACCCCAGGGGTCATCTAGTCCAACACCCTGCAATGCAAGAATCTCAACTCCTGAGAACTTTCCAATTCTCACTTGAAGGGGTGGGAGGAATCACAGCAGTATAGCTGACTCTTAGCTTAAGCAGGGGTTATGTTCCAAAACCATAATTGTGTGTAGGCAAAACACACTCTCTCTGCACCTCTGAATGCCATATTGTAGAAGACACTGAGCTTTTAACATATTGAGCCATCAACAACAACAAAAAAACCCCTTAGCCAGCGGCGGAGCAAGGCTATCGGGCGCCTGGGGCGGTGCGCATGTCAGGCACCCAGGCGCGGGGCCAGCTGGGGCAGGACGCTCTGTGGGGCCTCCAAGGAGTCTGCCTGCCTCTTCCCACTCAGCCGCCCTATAGCTGAGGGGGAGGCACCAGGCGAACTGTTTGGGCTGCGCGGAACCTGCGCACGCCTGAGCCATCGCTTCACTCCCAGGAGAGATGCGTGACTTGGGTGCGCTGCAGGCCCCACGGTGAGTGCCACCCGGCATTTTGTCACCCCCCTCAGAGGTGATACCTGGGGCAACATACCCCTACCGCACCCCCCTTCCTCCGCCCCTGCCCTTAGCCAGCTGAAAATGCAACCTTTCGGTTTTGAATTCACTCTGCGTGGGGCTGCCCTTGAGACTGACCCAGAAACTCCAGCGGGTGCAGAATGCTGTGGCGAGACTCCTTACGGGGTCCTCGCTGCAGGATCACATTCACCTGGTGCTATTCCAGCTGCACTGGCTCCCGGTGGAGTACAGGATCAGGTTTAAGGTGCTTCAAAGCCCCATATGGCCTAGGACCCTCGTACCTACAGGACTGCCTCTCCTGGTATGTCCCACGGAGGACCTTACGGTCTTCAAACAAAAACATCTTGGAGGTCCCAGGCCACAGGGAGGTTAGGCTGGCCTCAACCAGAGTCAGGGCCTTTTCAGTACTGGCCCCGATCTGGTGGAACGCTGTGTCACAAGAGACTAGGACCCTGTGGGACTTGACATCTTTCCGCAGGGCCTGCAAGACAGAGCTGTTAATGGTTGCCATTAATTTAATTTAATTGATTTTAGAATGAATTGATTTTAGAATGCTGTGTTACTTTTATTGTTAGCTGCTCTGAGCCCGGCGAGGGCGGGATATAAATAAAATATTATTATTATTATTATTATTATTATTATTATTATTATTATTATTATTATTTTATTGAATTCAAAGTGCAAGCAACCTTGTGAAAAATGTGGTTATGTTTTAAACTGGAACGCCATCAAACAAAAGGGAAAGTGTGTCTGGTCTCTGGATTCTCATTCTCGGATTTCCTCTAGGATAGTCGCCCATTATTATCATCATTAAACTTGCCACAACCTTGAAAGCCTCGTCATCGCCTCATCCCCGTGCTAGGGCAAGGAGCGTCCAGGTGGCACCGTTGCTCCTCCTCTGGGAAGAAAAATCCCGGAGCTGTGCTCGCCCTCCGATACAGTGGTGCCCCGCAAGACGAATGCCTCGCAAGACGGAAAACCCGCTAGACGAAAGGGTTTTCCGTTTTGGAGGCGCTTCGCAAAACAAATTTCTTTATGGGCTTGCTTCGCAAGACGAAAATGTCTTGCGAGTTCCTGTGGGGTTTTTCCCCTCCCCCCCTTTTCCTAAGCCGCTAAGCCGCTTATCAGCTGATCCGCTGATAAGCCGCTTAACAGCTGATTGCTAAAAGCCGCTAAACCGCTAATAGCGCTAATCCGCTAAGCTGTCAATGGGCTTGCTTCGCAAGAGGAAAAAACCGCTATACGAAGAGCCTCACGGAACGGATTAATTTCGTCTTGCGAGGCACCACTGTACACCACTTGCCTGACCTACGTGATCCACAGTAACGTGTCGTGGCTTCAATTTCTCTTCTTCTCCCTCTTCCCCTTTCTTGTATCATTTTGCTGCTAGGTTCCGTGGTGGAAGCCGCTCTGTACAAATGCATGCTGAAGCCTCTCCGCAACGCCATCTACGCCCAGTTGCACGAATTCCACGCCCACGACGGCACCTTGGACAAACTGCGCCAGCACCAGGCCACCATGCGGCGGCAGAGCCTGGCCGAGCTGGGCGTGACGGCCGGCGTCCCAGATGCGGCCGCCTTGGAGCGCATCCAGGCCAAGCTGAGCCTCATGCACCAGGCTTACTCCCCCAAGAAGAAGGAGACGCACATGCTCAAAGTCTGCAAGATGCTCTACGAAGCCATGAACCAGGCTGCAGAAGGAGCAGGTAGGGAGGCTGCCTTGGCAACACCTCTCTGAGAAGGGTCAGAGCTCAGTGGTATAGAGCAGCTGGTTTGCCTCCAGCAAGGTCCCAGTTTCGATCCCCAGCTGGGGAAGGATTCCCTGTCTGAAATTCTGGAGAGTGGCTGCCAGCCAGTGTAGGCAGCGCTGAGCTGCATGGACCAAGTGGCCTGACTTGGGAAGAAGGGCTTTTCTTTTTGCTTGTCTTGAATAATAATAATAATAATAATAATAATAATTTATTATTTATACCCCGCCCATCTGGCTGAGTTTCCCCAGCCACTCTGGGCGGCTCCCAATCAAGTGTTAAAAACAATACAGCATTAAGTATTAAAAACTTCCCTAAACAGGGCTGCCTTCAGATGTCTTTTAAAGAGAAGATAGCTGCTTATTTCCTTCACATCTGAAGGGAGGGAATTCCACAGGGAGGGCGCCACTACCAAGAAGGCCCTCTCTCTGGTTCCCTGTAACCTCACTTCTCGCAATGAGGGAACTGCCAGAAGGCCCTCGGTGCTGGGTCTCAGGGTCTGGGCTGAACGAATCTCCCAACATTCAGCTTCACCAAACGCCCCTGAGTCCCAGTACAGCCGGAAGCCGAACGGAATCTGTTCAGAAAGTCGGTTTGACTTCCAAAACGTTCAGAAACCAAGGCGCGGCTTCTGATTGGCTGCAGGAACCTCCCGCAGCCAACCGGATGCCATGGAAGCCCCGTCGGACTTGCGGGTTCCAAAAAACGTTTGCAAACCAGAACACTTCCAGGTTTGTGGCGTTCTGGAGCCGAAATGTTCAAATCAACAATTTCGTTCTGTATGGGACAATGACAATAAAGATTATCGTATCATAATGTACGACTGTGCAGTGGTACCTCGGGTTACATATGCTTCAGGTTACATACGCTTCAGGTTACAGACCCCGCTAACCCAGAAATAGTACCTCGGGTTAAGAACTTTGCTTCAGGATGAGAACAGAAATTGTGCTCCGGCGGCGCAGCAGCAGCAGCGGGAGGCCCCATCAGCTAAAGTGGTGCTTCAGGTTAAGAACAGTTTCAGGTTAAGAACGGACCTCTGGAACGAATTAAGTACTTAACCCGAGGTACTACTGTATTATGAGAGAAAGAGACAATCATTTCTCTACATCCGCTTTCCTTGCACCTCAACAGTAGGGCTGGCCCTGACGATGTTCTTCCCTTTTCCCATTTTCGGAAGAGTCTTTTGGCGCCGACGACTTCCTGCCGGTTCTGATCTACATGCTGGTGAACTGTGACGTGGTTTCGGTGCAGCTGGATGTCGAGTACATGATGGAACTGATGGACCCCAGGCAGCTGCTGGGAGAAGGTAACCCAGCAAGTTGTGCCAGATCTAGATCTGTCCCTTGGGCGTCCTGAAATGATCTGGATTTTTGCTAGGTACTGGATGTCCTCCTAAAGTTTAGGGTTAATGTCTCTAGGAGACCCCAGAAGTCTCTGCCTCATGTTGTCAGGATCAGGTGTCAGGAACAAGCCAGCAATACAGTGGTACCTTGGGTTACATACGCTTCAGGTTACACATGCTTTAAGTTACACACTCCGCTAACCCAGAAATAGTGCTTCAGGTTAAGAACTTTGCTTCAGGATAAGTACAGAAATCGGGCATTGGCGGCGTGGCGGCAGCAGGAGGCCCCATTAGCTAAAGTGGTGCTTCAGGTTAAGAACAGTTTCAGGTTAAGTACGGACCTCCGGAACCAATTAAGTACTTAACCTGAGGTACCACTGTAAATCATATGGCGTAAGTTGACTCTGTTCAGTTTCTGTTAATTGATTCTCATGAAAACTTACAGATTCTGGCTTCACACAATTAACTCAAGGCAGTGTCAATTTACTCTTGGCAGAAAGCCAAGGTCTGCTTGACCTAGAAACTACTTACTCTGATTGGTTAACGACCAGCACTCAACTCTGTTATCTAGGAATGCTAGCACAGTTTGTGTTAGGTGTGTTAGGAGTAGGAGTGCTGTGTATGGTTAAGAGAGAGAGAGAGAGAAAGAAAGGATTTATTTTGCTTTGTTTTGTATGCAGAAACTCTGCTGGTTTTATTTTTCCTTTTAATAAATCCTGTAAATAGTTATTCTGAGTCTAGCTGACTAGTCATTTCCACCTCAACTAGCTTCTTCGCTGTGCAGGAAAACTCTGCTACGCTTGGGCTAAAGCCATTAGAGCTATGCCTGGCACTCCTTTATTAAAGGAAACCAGGTTGAATCAGAAGACCAGGCCTAGTGAGCGCAGCACCTCATCCCAGTAGATCTTGCCCCAGGTACAGAAGTGGGAACTGAAGGTCCCTGCCTTCTCACAGTTCCCTAAGTCTCCTTCCCAAGCAATCTGGGGCTCTGTTGTCTTCTCTCTATCTGCTCTCCCCTTTTCATACCTCTTCTGGTCCTTGGAGACCAGGGGGGGAGCGAGCTTGTCACATCAGGAGGGGGGGAGACCCTGGCTTCTTCCCCAGCCTGACTCATCTTGGCCTCTTGACCCCCCCTTCCTCTCCTACCTCTGATTCTGGACTGCTGTCTGGCACAGACTCTCCCAGCTCACGATGCCCTGTCCCCTCTTCAGTTTCCAACCTCCTCTTCCCCATCTTCTCCCTCTGACTACTCATTGCCGTCCCACCACCAATCCCCGGGCTCTGAGCCTTCTTCTCTTGGGGGAGCCTCCATCTGGTTCATCCCACCATTCCTCCGTATCCAGCCAGTCCATGGCACACATATAGGGAATAAAGCACAGGTGGGAGGAAGCTGTTGGACTTCAGCTCCCATCATCCCCAGGCAGCATGACCCAATGGTCAGGGATGATTTTTTAAATTTTTTTATTCATTTATTGAATTTATATACAGTCTTATACCTACCGTATTTTTTTGCTCTATAAGACTCACTTTTTCCCTCCTAGAAAGTAAGCGGAATTGTGTGTGCTTCTTAGGGAGCGAATGCAGGCTGCGCAGCTATCCCAGAAGCCAGAACAGCAAGAGGGATTGCTGCTTTCACTGCGCAGCGATCCCTCTTGCTGTTCTGGCTTCTGAGATTCAGAATATTTTTTCCCCTTGTCTTCCTCCTCCAAAAACTAGGTGCATCTTGTGGTCTGGTGCGTCTTATAGAGTGAAAAATACGGTATAGTGGTACCTCTGGATGCGAATGGGATCAGTTCCGGAGCCCCGTTCGCATCCTGAAGCGAACGCAACCCGTATCTGCACATCTGCGCGTGCGTGGGTCGCGATTCGCCGCTTCTGCGCATGCGCGTGACGTCATTTTGAGCGTCTGTGCATGCGCGAGCAGTGAAACCCAGAAGTAACGCATTCTGTTACTTCCGGATCGCCTCGGATTACAACCTGAAAATGTTCAACCTGAAACAACTTCAGCTCGAGGTATGACTGTACATATGGCAAGCCACGGGTTCTGCACCCCTGGAACAGGGGGACGCCAAGCCACACTCCACTTCTACTGCATTTGAGTTAATTGAACTGTGCTGATGTGCACTGAAGCACACCAAGCAATGATGACTTTGCCAACGGGCACAGGATTAGCGTTTCTATTTTCCCTCTAAGGAACATTCTGGTTCAGGGAGTGGCCCACCTGGTGGACAGGGCTGAGAACAGTGGCCCAGGTGTCGCTTCTGTGCTTAAGCCAGGCCCAAGTTCAGTCCTCTGAAGGGGTCGGATCCAACAATGCACAAAAGCCTTCCTGAGGCCGTGCATCTCCTGACAAGACAGAAGTACTGTTTCTGGGGGACAGGAGGCGGGCTGGTGTGGAGGACTCCCTGGTCCTGAATAGGGTAACTGTGCCCCGAAGGACCAGGTGCGCAGCCTGGGAGTCATTTTGGACTCACAGCTGTCCATGGAGGCACAGGTCAATTCTGTGTCCAGGGCAGCTGTCTACCAACTCCACCTGGTATGCAGGCTGAGACCCTACCTGCCCGCGGACTGTCTTGCCAGAGTGGTGCATGCTCTGGTTATCTCCCGCTTGGACTACTGCAATGCGCTCTATGTGGGGCTACCTTTGAAGGTGACCCGGAAACTACAACTAATCCAGAATGCAGCAGCTAGACTGGTGACTGGGGGCGGCCGCCGAGACCACATAACACCGGTCTTGAAAGACCTACATTGGCTCCCAGTACGTTTCCAAGCACAATTCAAAGTGCTGGTGTTGACCTTTAAAGCCCTAAACGGCCTCGGCCCAGTATACCTGAAGGAGCGTCTCCACCTCCATTGTTCTGCCAGGAGTCTGAGGTCCAGCGCCGAGGGACTTATGGCGGTTCCCTCATTGTGAGAAGCAAAGCTACAGGGTACCAGGCAGAGGGCCTTCTTGGTAGTGGCACCTGCCCTGTGGAACGCCCTCCCATCAGATGTCAAAGTGATAAATAACTACCTGACATTCAGAAGACATCTTAAGACAGCCCTGTTCAGGGAAGTTTTTAATCTGTGATATTTTAGTGTATTTTTGGTTTCTATGGAAGCCGCCCAGAGTGGCTGGGGAACAAATAAATTATTATTATTATTATTATTATTATTATTATTATTATTATTATTATTATTATTATTATTATTCTGACACGGGTTTTCTCTTCTCCCTCCCTCTCGCGCCGCAGGAGGCTATTACCTCACCACCTGGTTTGGCGCCCTCTTCCACATCGAGAACTTCCAGCCGGCGGCCACGGTGTCGCGGCAAATCAGCATCGAGGCCCAGCGCTCCATCCATCAGTGGCATCGGCGCCGAACCATCCACCATCACCACGCCAACCGGCGCCATTCCCAGGTGAGGCTGGAGTCTGCAAAAGAAGTCCTGTGCTGAAGTGGGGGGCTAAGAAGTGGGAGAGAGCAAGGGATTCTGCGAGCCAAATTCCGGGATGGGTTGCGGAACTCAGTCAGGCCAGTGTAGTACCTCCCCCACACCTTTTCCTCACCTGCCAATCAAACTGGCATCACAATTGTCAGAGCTGCCCGAGGTCCCAGCTCACAAAGGAGCAACGCCAGTTCGTTACTATTTACAAAGGTCTTTATTGAAGTTCAGTTTCGATTTCAAAGCCGTGGCGCGCAGCCCTACGTCTCAAACTCTAGACCGCTGAAGCTCCGTCTGAATCTCCTCCCCCCAGACACCAGTTTAAGACTCTAGCCTTGCTCCACCTCTTCCTTTGCTCTCTTCTCCTCTGGGTCCGCCTGTCCGCAGGGGTCTCGCCCCTTCTACACTCTTCTGACGCTGATTCCCCTGAGTCTTCCCCCTCTCTCCGGCGGGCTTTAGGACCTGGTTCCCAATCGGGGTTTCCTGCTGTGCCGCGCGCCTGCACATTCGAACTTGGCGCGCGCGCCCAGCCGGCAACCTTCTTCCTGACCGTTACACTGCTCCTGTCACTGCTTCCCCCTTCGGGGAGGCTAGCTGGACCTGACTTCCCCTCCGTTCCCTCACTCTGCGATGGAGGCATGGCCAGCTCTGACTCATCTTCTCTCCCTGCTGGGGGAGACGCTGGCCCTGATGCATGGGACCCTTCCCCCCCACTACGCTCTGGTGGGGAAGCTGGTCCTGATCTCCAGCTGCTGCTTTGGGAGTCCCCGCTGGCCTCTTGTTTCTGGTGCGTCCCCCCTGGGACCCCCCTTGCCCTGGCCATCGCGCCCCCCTCTGGGAATCTTCTGATTCGCTGGAGAAGCTCATGGAATCTCTCGGGTCACTGTCATACTCCCCTACGCTTCCCTCAGATTCTTCCCCTTCGCTCTCCATTCCCTCTCTCCCCTGTGCCTCTGCTCCTGAGCCCCTGACAATAATGATGTCGGGTGACTTTTTTTTGGCTACAGGGTTTAAAATCAAGACATGCAGGCAAAGGAACAACTTACAGGGTGCCTGGGTGCCGTTCCTGGTGTGGATGGAAAGAGGGAATGAATGACATCTCTTGGGGTTGCAAGCTTACTGTTTGGTATCTAATCGTCTTTACTGGCTGCCCATCCACTACCGAGCCAGGTTCAAGGTCCTTGCATTAATTAGCTGAGGTTCTTTTTTTTTAAAAAAATAGTATTTATTGAAGTTTTAAGGTTACAAAAAGAAAATAGAAGAAACACCAAATTAAACAAAAACAAAACAACACATCACAATAAAAAAACAGAAAAATGGAAACAATTAAGAAAAAAAACCCAAAAAAACAAATCGAACCTTTTCATAACTTGTCTTTCATTTGCTAGTTTCCCTGACCTCCTCACACCTCCCTTTTTGTATTCTAAGTCAATTATCCATTTCAGCAAATCCTTTCTTCAAATTTTTATCCTGAAAATTTATCTTAATATAAGTTTGGTTTCCCTCCTTTCACCAATTAAAAATTATTTTTCTTAAATCTTTGTTACATTTTTGCTAGAATCACATGCATTCATTCCGACATCATTTTAACATTCCTTAATTTTACAATGTTTCTGTAAATAGTCTTTAAATTTCTTCCAATCTTCCTCCACCGACTCTTCTCCCTGGTCTCGGATTCTGCCAGTCATTTCCGCCAGTTCCATATAGTCTATCACCTTCATCTGCCATTCTTCCAGAGTGGGTAGATCTTGTGTCTTCCAGTACTTTGCAATAAGTATTCTTGCTGCTGTTGCATACATAAAGAAAGTTCTATCCTTCTTTGACACCAACTGGCCGACCATGCCCAGGAGAAAGGCCTCTGGTTTCTTCAGAAAGGTATATTTAAATACCTTTTTCATTTCATTATAGATCATCTCCCAGAAAGCCTTAATCCTTGGGCATGTCCGCCAAAGGTGAAAGAATGTACCTTCAGTCTCTTTACATTTCCAACATTTATTATCGGGCAAGTGATAAATTTTCGCAAGCTTGACTGGTGTCATGTACCACCTGTAGATCATTTTCATTAGATTCTCTCTTAAGGCATTACATGCCGTGAACTTCATACCTGTGGTCCATTACTGTTCCCAGTCAGCCATCATAATGTTATGTCCAGCATCTTGTGCCCATTTAATCATAACGGATTTCACCGTTTCATCCTCAGTGTTCCATTTCAACAGCAAGTTATACATTCTTGACAAGTTCTTAGTTTTGGGATCTAACAATTCTGTTTCCAGTTTGGATTTTTCCACTAGCTGAGGTGTTCAGGTTGCCCCAGGGACACCTTCATATCCTAGCCCAATCCCTGAGATCATCTACAGGAGCGTCGCCGGTCATTCCTCAAGTTTATAGTACAGTGCTACCTTGGTTTACAAACCTAATCCGTTCCGGAAGTCCATTCTTAAACCAAAGCGTTCTTAAACCAAGGCGTGCTTTCCCATAGCGGCGGGGGACTCAATTTACCAATGGAACACACTCAACAGGAAGCAAAACATGTTCTGCTTCCAAGGCCAAGTTCACAAACCAAAACACTGGGTTTGCAGCGTTCTTAATCCAAGTTGTTCATAAACTAAGCTGCTCTTAAACCAAGGTACCAATATATCATAGAATTGTAGAGCTGGAAGGGACATGGATCATGGAACATCCAGAAAGTATAAGAGCTGCATAAGAACAGGAACCCTCCCCAAAATATTATTATGAACGAGCCTCTGACATACGTACCTTAAGTACATCTACAAACTCATCGAGAGGTGTGACCGTGCTTTTGCTGGGTAATCTTGTTGTATCAGGTCTCATATAAGACAAACCCAACTCTCATCAAACGAACAGACTCCTTTCTCTTTTCCAGTCTTTCATATCAGCTACAGTTGAAATTCACAACAATGTCCCGTGGAGAACCGGGGAAGACCAGCCAATTGCTCGTGAAAAGATCTCTCTCCATATTCTGCAAATACAGTGGTGTCTCGCAAGACGAAATTAATCCGTTCCGTGAGGCTCTTCGTATAGCGGTTTTTTCGTCTTGCGAAGCAAGCCCATTGACAGCTTAGCGGATTAGCGCTATTAGCGGTTTAGCGGCTTTTAGCGGCTTATCAGCTTAGCGGATCGGCTGATAAGCGGCTTAGCTGCTTAGAAACAGGGAAAAAGGGGGGGAAACCCTGCAGGAACTCGCAAGACATTTTCGTCTTGCGAAGCAAGCCCATAGGGAAATTCGTTTTGCGAAGCACCTCCAAAACGGAAAACCCTTTCGTCTAGCGGGTTTTCCGTCTTGCGAGGCGTTCGTCTTGCGGGGCACCACTGTAGAAATATTTTGATACCGTACTATACTACATTGAAATGTAGAAAGGTTTCTCTGATTGCCCTTGAATCTCCCTGCCACACTTGCCATCTAACATATAACACCGGTGCTGAAAGACCTACCTTGGCTCCCAGTACGTTTCCGAACACAATTCAAAGCGTTGGTGCTGACCTTGAAAGCCCTAAATGGCCTCGGCCCAGTATACCTGAAGAAGCGTCTCTACCCCCATTGTTCATGAGCTCCAGCTCCAAGAGCCTTTTGGCGACTCCCTCACTCTGAGAAGTGAGGTTACAGGGAACCAGGCGGAGGGCCTTTTTGGTAGTGGCACCCTCCCTGTGGAACGCCCTCCCATCTGATGTCAAGGAAATATCTGACTTTGAGAAGACATCTGAAGGCAGCCCTGTTTAGGAAAGTTTTCAATGTCTGATCTTTTATCGTGTTTTTAGTCAGATGGGTGGGGTATCAATATAAAGGTAAAGGTAACAGGACCCCTGACCGTTAGGTCCAGTCGCGGACGACTGGGGTTGCGGCACTCATCTCGCTTTACTGGCCGAGGGAGCCGGCGTACAGCTTCTGGGTCATGTAGCATGACTAAGCTGCTTCTGGCGAACCAGTGCACGGAAACGGCGTTTACCTTCCCACCGGAGGGGTACCTATTTATCTACTTTGACATGCCTTCCAACTGCTAGGTTGGCAGGAGCAGGGACTGAGCAACGGGAGCTCACCCTGTCGTGGGGATTCGAACCGCCGACCTTCTGATCGGCAAGTCCTAGGCTCTGGTTTAGCCCACAGTGCCACCCGCGTCCGGGGTATCAATAATACATTATTATTATTATTATATTATTATTATTATTATTATCATCATTATTGTCATCTTGCTTCCCACCCCCCTTCAGAACATCCTCTATGTCTCCTTCTGCGAACCCTTCAACAACCAGAAGACCATCTCCGTATCCCCTGACATGACAACAGCATCTGTGTGCGCCGTGTGCGCCGAGAAGTACGGCGTCTCCGATCCCGATTCCCACGGCCTCTTCTTGGTGTCGCACGGCTCCTCTCAGCTCTTGGCCAGGGACAGCTGCCCACAGAGACTCCGGTCAGAGACCCTCCAGACCCAAGGGGGGCTTGGGAGTTTCGTCTACAAGCCCAAAGACAAGGGGCTCCCCGCTACCGCCGCTCCCCCTTCCCTTTCGAACCCTGACCGCTCGACTGAGGCCCGGGAGCCCCTCAAAAGCAAGGACACGGGGCAACCGGATTGAGTGAAGGCCTCGGAAGCTTCCGGAAACATCCCCAGAAGGTTGACCAAGCTTTTGGGTTTCTGACTGGGCGGAAAGTTCGGGAAAAGCTGAGAGACTGGGCTATAAAACGTCCGCCAGGAAAAGTCTCGGGCAGAAGACCTCAGCCCTGAAGTACTGATAGCAGACAGGGTGATGAGCCTTTCTCCTTTGCATGGAAGCTTGTGAGGGAGCGGCCGCCATTTTGTTTTTTTACTACTCTTGTTGCCCTGCTAGAGTTCCCGCTTCCGTTTAGACCAGGGCTGACCAGACTAGTAAGAATAAGTGGGAAACTTAAGTGGCATTACAGTTGAAGTGGTATGAAACTGCTTTAAATGCCAGCCCTAGAGCATATGGGGCCTTAAGGCAGGCTTAGCCATCTTGGACTACTCTAGATATTGTTGGACTACAACTCCCATCATCCCTGGCCATTGGCCTGGCTGGCTGAGGCTGCAGGTGCCAGGATCTGTTCAGTTCCAGTCTTCTCACTTTCTCATTTTTCCCCAATACCTTGGAAGTTGAACGGAATCCGTTCCAGAAGTCCGTTCGACTTCCGAAACCTTCGGAAACCAAATCGCAGCTTCTGATTGGCTCCAGGAAGCTCCTGCAGCCAATCGGAAGTCCCGTCGGATGTTCGGCTTCCAAAAATAGTTCGCAAACTGGAACAGTCACTTACGGGTTTGTGACGTTTGGGAGACGATTTGTTCGGGAGCCAAGCCGTTCGACTTGCAAGGTACCATTGTATTAAATCCAGCTCTCTACATTTCGAAGCGATTCACAATTTCCCAAAAACCGTGACATTTCATCAGCATCTTATTGCCGATTTCTCCTAATAAACACTCTTTACATTTTGAGGAGTGTGCAGATTGCTTCAGCCTGTTTCCTCCCCACACTGCGTGTTTCTGAATGTCATTTTCACAAATCCCTTCATTTTTATTCACATTGTGTTTTCCCGTCGACGGACGGCTGCATTTTGGTTTGTGCAGTGTTTTGGAAAGTGAGGCAGATTTGGGCAGATTTGGCTTTGAGTGCATACAGAATCCTTTGTCCGTAGCTGGGGCTGATGGTGATCGGAGTCTAGAGCACAGCTGTCAACCGTCCCTTATTTGGCGGGAAACTCCCTTATCCCAGCAACGTGTCCCGCCGCTGTCCCTTATTGATGATGTCCCTTAAATTTCCCGGGTTTCAAAGGAAGCAGCTCCTTTCCCTCCCTCCCTACCAGGGAGGAGGGAGGCTCCAACTGTGTTGTTTGGCTGCGTTGCTCACCCAATAAGGAGTCTAAGAACGACTGGGGGGTGGAGCTTGCATGCCTTGTGCCAGTCAAATCGGCCGCGTTGCCTGGGGACTCGCCTTTGCTCAGCGCTTCCCAGCGGAGAGGTGACGGTGGTTTTCCTTGCTGCATCCCCTTTGCCGGGTTGCTGTGCTGTGGGAACCACCGCTTGAGGCTTTGTTTGGCTGCTGGCTGGGCTTTCTGCCTTTGGCCTGAAAGGGCTCAGAAGTTGAACATACCTGTGCTTGGAAAATCCCTTATTTGGGCTGCTGATCCCTTATTTTCAAATCTGTAAATTGACAGCTATGGTCTAGAGTGTTGCGAGATGGGCTGCCGTGGTTCTACCGTCTGAGAGTAGCTTAAGATAATGGAGAAGACAATGTTGTTGTTTTTTAAGCCAGGGAGGCAAGGAGCAACTACACCCACCCACCCACCCTTATTCCATCTGTTGTTTTAATCCATCAATTCTCATGTCTACCCAGCAGAGGGCAGCATCTGTTTTCTATTATGGAAGCTCAAAACCATAACTAACTTAGAACCTTGGAATTGTAGAGCTGGAAGGGACCCCGGGGTCATCTAGTCCAACCCCCTGCAATGAAGGAATCTCCACTAAAGTATCCATGACAGATGGCCATCCAACCTCAGCTTAAAGGCCTCCAACAAAGGAGAGTCCACAACCTCCCAAGGGAGACCGTTCCCCTGTCGAACAGCTCTTCCAGTCAGATCTTACAATTTGAACACATTCCCAGCCACCCAAAGGATTGCGGGAACCATGTTGTTGTTGTTTAGTCGTTTAGTCGTGTCCGACTCTTTGTGACCCCCTGGACCAGCGCACGCCAGGCACTCCTGTCTTCCACTGCCTCCCGCAGTTTGGTCAAACTCATGCTGGCAGCTTCGAGAACACTGTCCAACCATCTCGTCCTCTGTGGTCCCCTTCTCCTTGGGCCCTCCATCTTTCCCAACATCAGGGTCTTTTCCAGGAAGTCTTCTCTTCTCCTGAGGTGGCCAAAGTCTTGGAGCCTCAGCTTCAGGATCTGTCCTTGCAATGAGCACTCAGGGCTGAGTTCCTTCAGAATGGAGAGGTTTGCTCTTCTTGCAGTCCATGGGACTCTCAAGAGTCTCCTCCAGACCAGAATTCAAAAGCATCAATTCTTTGGCGATCAGTCTTCTTTATGGTCCAGCTCTCACTTCCATACATCACTACTGGAAAAACCATAGCGGGAACCATAGTTTACCCCTAACAGAGGTTGCAATTCCCAGCACCCATCAACTAGAGCTCCCAGGATTCTTTGGCCAGGGAAGGGTGGGTGGTGTGTACACAGGCTTAATGTGCTAAGTACTGTTGGAACTGTAGAAGGGGATGGAAGATTTTAAGCGCTTCATAGGAACACAGGAAGCTTCCTTATACTGAATCAGACCATGGGTCCATCTGATTCAATATTGTCTACACTGACCAACAGCAGCTTTCCAGGATTTCAGGCAGGAGTCTCTGTATCCGGAGCTGCCAGGGATTGAAACTGCAACCTTCTGCTTGCAAGAGAGTTTCTCTGCCACTCAGCTAACGGTCCTTCCTGACACCTCCAGGTGTTGTTGGGGTCCTATCAGCCTCAGCCAGCAGTAAATCCCACCGTTCAAGTTGGGAGTTACCGTATTTTTCACTTTATAACACGCACCCAACCATAACACGCACATAGTTTTTAGAGGAGGAAAACAAGAAAAAAATTATTCTAAACGAAACAGTGGATGTATGATTTTTGTGGTTTATGCTGTGGCCACAGACATGTGATCTGACAGTGAGTTTGGAGTAGCCCAATGCAAAAATCCTGAGGATCCATGCTTTGTAACCACGTTTTTGTACCACTGTGGCCCCAGGCAACAGTGGGTGCATGATTTTTTTGGTACAAGATGTAGCCATGGACATGCTATGTGATCTGATGGTGAATTTGGGGTGATCCAGTGGGGAGGAGGGACAGAGAGCCTGCTTGCTTTAAAGGAGCCAACAGGACAGGAGCCGCTTACACTCGTGTAAGCGGCTCCTCTCCTCTCCCGCTTTGCTCCTTTAAAGAAGCAGGCTCTCTGTCCCTCTCTCCTCCCCACTCAGCAGCTCTTCTCCCGCTTTGCTTTTCAAAGCGAGCCACGGAGGAGGGAAGGACTGCAGCAGATCCCCCCCGCCACACGTATGCATTGCCTCCATAACACACATAGACATTTCCCCTTACTTTCTAGGAGGAAAAAAGTGAGTGTTATGGTGCAAAAAATACGGTAACTCTTTATTAGTAAGAACATGATCTGCACAAACTTGGTAGAAGATCACCTTAGCCCGGCCAGTGCTGGTGCAAGTTGTCCCACAACATTTATTGTGGCCAAGGGACAGGGAAGGTTGGAGCAGTCCGATACCCAGAAAACAAGACACATTCTTCATTTTAGGGGGCTGTGATTCACACAAGAAGTTTTTGGGAGTCAGGAGCAAGCCAACAATAAATCACACTGTGCAAGTTGGAGTTAACTCTTCATTAGCAAGAACACGATCTGCACAGACTTGGTAGAGATCAGGCCTAATGGGCAGCATTCCCTAGTAGGTCTCACCCCATGGCTCAGTTGCCGAGACTGAAAACCCCTGCCTCCCCACAGCTGTCTAGGTCCCCTCCTCTCCGGGGCTTCCCCCAAGCAATCAGAGATGGTGTCTACCTCCAGCCAACTCCTTTACCAAATACTGCAGTATTGAACAACTAGCAATTAACTACAACAAATCCAAAGTCATGGTGTTCTCTAAAAAAAGGAGGAGGCACAAATGGAGAATAGACAATCGCTCAATAGAACAGGTAGCAACCTTTAAATACCTGGGTGTAACCTTCCAGGAAAGGGGCTCCTGGCGCTTTCAGATTAATAATACTATTGCAAATGCAGAAAGATCTACCTAAGCGTTAATAAGATTCTTTTATGGGAAAGGGGGTCAATACATACCGGCAGCCTCCCAGGTCTTTGCTGCCAAAATATTATCACCATTGCTATATGGATCCCAGATCTGCAGCTTTAAAGACCTTACTCACTTAGAGGCTTTCCAAACTAAGTTCTTCCGCTGCCTGCTGGGGATCCCCTCTTGCGTATCCAACATAGCGGTCCGTTTGGAGGTTGGGCAAATGCCTATCAGTACTCGGATATGGATATTGAAGATCCATTATTGGCTAAAGCTTATTTTCTTCCCAGTTGGGCTGGCACCTTTAACCTTATTAGATACCTACCAATCCAGATGGAAAGCTACACTGCTGGAAAAGCTTAAAGGTTTGGGGATCCCACAGCAGACCTTGATAGCGACAGGCTTCGAGAAAGCTAGGACTACAATTCGCCAGCGTATCTGGGGCGTAGAATTACAATGCCACATGAGCGAAATGGTCAAACATCCAGCAATAAGGGACCAGGGGAGAGGTTTCTCTCCAGCTAACTACCTGCAGCCAACCTCTCCTCTGCCCCTTTCACACCTCTTCTGGTTCTGGGAGACAAGTGGGGAGGGGAGACACCCTGGTTTCTTCACCTGCCGGACCGATCTCTGCCTTTTGCCACCTCTTCAGCCTCTGATTCTGCACTGCTCTCTGCCACAGACTCTCTCTGCTCACTAAACACTGACCTATTCCACTTCCAACACCACCTTCTCCCAGTCAGCTCCCTCTTCTCCCACTGACCACTCATCCTTGCCCCAGCTTTGAGCCTTCTTCCTTTGTGGGTTCCCCAGCTGGCTCCTCTCCCCATTCCTCTGCCGTGTCCAACCCGTCCGCGGCAGGGGACTTGCCAAAAGATCAGCTCCCAAGAATGAACCCCCTCCCCAGAAAGAACCGTGTACCTCCATTTTTCAAAGAGGGAGGTCACTATAAGTTCAGTCCCATAGGCCTCTCATTCCCTGCACAGGTGTGCTCCCCTGAGCCCAGGGGTGGGAGAAGATACAAGAGCAATGGAAATGGAGAGCGGGACACAGTTGGGGGGGGAGAGTTCCCCCCTTTTTTTGTCTATTTCCAAGAAAACATTTCCTGGCACCGGGTCCTCCCAACCTGCAGATTCTTGCACAGGCAGGCCTGTTGTGCGGCACGTCTTGAACCGACGCCCCGATGTTGCAACAAACCCCTGGGCTTGGCTTTTGTGTTTTGCACAGCTAACCGGGAACAGGTGTAAGGTTGCCGGAGGGAGGGGAGGGGTGGAAGGTTTGCAGCCAGATGTTTCCTCACCTGCCTCCGCCGTTCCCCACCAACCACGTGGAACGCCGAGTGAGAGATCGGAAGCAACTTGCGGGTGGAAATTGCAAATGGGAGCCAACACGGGGCGCCACTCCAGGCTGGTATTTGTGGAAGGGTTTCGGTGGGCGAATTGATGCTTTTGAATTCTGGTGCTGGAGGAGACTCTTGAGAGTCCCATGGACTGCAAGAAGATCAAACCTCTCCATTCTGAAGGAAATCAGCCCTGAGTGCTCACTGGAAGGACAGGATCCTGAAGCTGAGGCTCCAATACTTTGGCCACCTCATGAGAAGAGAAGACTCCCTGGAGAAGACCCTGATGTTGGGAAAGATGGAGGGCCCAAGGAGAAGGGGACGACGGAGGACGAGATGATTGGACGGTGTTCTCGAAGCTCCCAGCATGAGTTTGACCGAACTGCGGGAGGCAGTGGAAGAGCCGGACACGATTAAATGACTAAACAACAACCCCAGAATTACAAAAGCCATCTCAGCTTTTGGTCCAGTTCAAGTCAGCTGGCTTGCACCAGAACACCGGACCAAGAGACTCTCTCTTTTTTGGTCTGTCGCGCGAGGCAGCTGCCTCCCATAAGAGCTGGGAACCAAAAAAAAATTAGCATCCCAATTTTGATCAGATGTTGGAGAGTGTGATATTGGTTCAGGGACTGTCTGTAGCAGAGTTTATTCCACAAGAGTCTTCAGCTGCTCAGGACCATTGCAGAATAGCGACGGGGATCTGTAATCTGCAACTCTCACTTTGTTGTTTGATTTCAAAAAACTCAACATCAGCAGCTCTGAAGCCCGAGAACATAAACATCGAAGTAATAAATTTGCAGATTGTTGGCCCACAGCCAGGGAACAACTTGGCCAGAGTTGCTCTTCTCTTCTCTTATCCCTGCCTCTTACCAGAAAGCAGCCATCCCTAGGGCAGGGCTGGGTAGCTAACTGTTTTGGGATCATTATTGTTTGTAAATTCATTTTATATAATTCTTAATTGCCCATTAACCTATTCCTTAAGGCGACCACCCTTCTCGACATACTGAAAGCCACATTTGCCACGTAATGTTTTCCCAAGGGAGTATTTCCCCCTCCAGTTCACAGACTTAAACTTGCCTTGCTGCTGATCTTCATTATTATGTGGGTTATAAATGTTGTTTAATTAAACGAGCCATGTTTTATTTCGGCTGATCGCCGAAGAAGCATCAATTCTTCGGCGATCAGCCTTCTTTAGGGTCCAGCTCTCAGTTCCATACATCACTACTGGGAAAACCATAGCTTTTACTATACGGACTTTTGTTGGCAAGGTGATGTCTCTGCTTTTTAAGAAGCTGTCTAGGTTTGCTTTCTCCCAAGAAGCAGGCGTCTTTTAATTTCACGGCTGCTGTCACCATCTGCAGTGATCATGGAGCCCAAGAAAGTAAAATCTCTCACTGCCTCCATTTCTTCCTCTTCTATTTGCCACATATATTAAAGGTAAAGGTACCCCTGCCCGTACGGGCCAGTCTTGACAGACTCTGGGGTTGTGCGCCCATCTCACTTAAGAGGCCAGGGGCCAGCGCTGTCCGAAGGCACTTCCGGGTCACGTGGCCAGCGTGACATCGCTGCTCTGGCGAGCCAGAGCCGCACACGGAAACGCCGTTTACCTTCCCGCTGGTAAGCGGTCCCTATTTATCTACTTGCACCCGGAGGTGCTTTCGAACTGCTAGGTTGGCAGGCGCTGGGACCGAGCAGCGGGAGCGCACCCCGCCGCAGGGATTCGAACCGCCGACCTTTCGATCGTCAAGTCCTAGGCGCTGAGGCTTTAACCCACAGCGCCACCTGCGTCCCACCTGCGCCACATATATTGGAACACTCCAAATCGTTTGCCCATGTTATGTGCGGAGAAATAGCCGATCTAGTGGAAAGCAAAGCACTGATCATTGCAATGAATTCTGAATTATTATTATTGCATAAGATTATTGTACAATCTTAGAAGGGGTGTGTCCTTGACTACCATGAAGGGACTATGCTACTGTTTGGCAGGGTCCTCTCTTGCAAAGCTGGTTGCTGGGCAGGGACTTTAGAATAAGGTTACCAGATTTTTTCCAATGAATCCGGGGACACTTTTCAACTTCAGTGGATTTTGTAATTCAGGGGACTGATTTGTAATTCCGGGGACTGTCCCTGGGAAATGGGGGTGTCTGCTAACCTTACTTTAGAAACAGCTTGCCCCCCCCCCAATGGAGGGTGGTGTGTGTGTGTGTGTGTGTGTGTGTGTGAGAGAGAGAGAGAGAGAGAGAGAGAGAGAGAGAGAGAGAGAGAGAGAGAGAAGCGTCTGTTACAAGCTCAATGGTCACTAGATGGGGCTCATGGACTCTCCCTGTCCCCTCTTACCAATCTCATTTAGGTGTTTGTTGTTTATTTATGGCACGTAGGACGCTAATATCCAATACCGAGATGAAGGTGTGCCAGGCTTGCGTGCTGAGCACACCGCTTTGTGGAATGGGCAACTGAAAACCATCAATGCCTTCCACACGTGTCGCGTCAGGAAGATTCTGGCCATCAGAAGAAGAAGAAGAAGAAGAAGAAGAAGAAGAAGAAGAAGAAAAAGAAGAAGAGTTTGGATTTGATATCCCGCCTTTCACTCCCTTTAAGGAGTCTCAAAGCGACTAACATTCTCCTTTCCCTTCCTCCCCCACAACAAACACTCTGTGAGGTGAGTGGGGCTGAGAGACTTCAGAGAAGTGTGACTGGCCCAAGGTCACCCAGCAGCTGCATGTGGAGGAGCGGAGACTCGAACCCGGTTCTCCAGATTACCACACTGGCTCCTAAGGCAGGACAGAAATGGAAAGTGTAATGCCGGTGGTCAACAAAAGAGGTTTAAAGACTCTTTCAAGGCAAATCTTTAAAAATGTCGTGTAAACACCCGACAACTGGGAAACACTGGCCTGCGAGTGCTCCAGTTGGAGAGCAGCCTTTACCAAAGGTGTCATGGACTTTGAAGACGCCTTCCTCTGCCCCGACTGCAATGAAACATGTCTCTCCTGTGTCAGTCTCTACAACTGCAACAGGCACTTGTAAGCCTCCAACAGTTTGACTTCACCCCAAAGGCGCAGCTCTCCATTGTCTCCCCGAGGCAGACAGATGCCAAAACACACCTTTGGAGGGAGAAATATTGCAAGGAATTTGACCCTTGCTTTCAATAGGTGGCCGGGGTGAGCGGGCACACAATGCTATCCCCTCTTTCCATACCTTTACTAGCTCACATCTTTTTAACCGAAACTACTTTCTGAATGTTTTTAACTGAAACTCTTTTCAGAACGCTTTTTAACAGCTTTAGCTGTTTTTAACCGTCGCTATTTTTAGAATGGCTGAAAATGTTTTAGAATATTTTTTTTTTAATGTGATTGCATTTGCTAGTCCTGGTCTCCTTGGGGAGGAAGGGCAGGATATAAATTCAATGAATAAATAAACCCACACCACGTATTTAAAGCAATCTCAGGGCACTTCAACAGCCTAAGAACACTTTAAATGTATGGCATAGGTGTGATCCTGCAGGAGCCAGCCAGCTGACGCCAGCTACTGCTCATTTCTTGTTAAACTTTCTGCATTGAGCCAATCAGACCCAACTCTGATTTAGGCCAATAAAACATGAGACGAGCTTGCAGGATCAGGCCACTGGTTCATCTAGTCCAGCAGCCTGTTCTCACAGTGGCCAACCTGTGATGAATCATGTTCTCCCCTTATATACTGCAACTTGGATGAAATAAACAAAAGCATGTACGGTACATATCCCAGACCCTCCACGTGTCCCTATTTTCCAGGGACATCCCTGATTTAGAGAAGTCGTCCCGGTTTCTGATTTGATCCCAGAATGTCCCATTTTTCCTTAAAGGTAAAGGGACCCCTGACCATTAGGTCCAGTCGTGACCGACTCTGGGGTTGCGGCGCTCATCTCGCTTTATTGGCCAAGGGAGCCGGCGTACAGCTTCCGGGTCATGTGGCCAGCATGACTAAGCCGCTTCTGGCAAACCAGAGCAGCACACGGAAACGCCGTTTACCTTCCTGCTGGAGCGGTACCTATTTATCTACTTGCACTTGACATGCTTTCGAACTGCTAGGTTGGCATTTTTCCTTAGGATGTCCCTATTTTCACTGGAGAAACGTTGGAGGGTATGGAGCTATCTGACCCCTGAGCCGTCTGAAGACAATCCTGTACAGGGGTACCTCGGGTTAAGTACCTAATTCATTCCAGAGGTCCATTCTTAACCTGAAACTGTTCTTAACCTGAAGCACTACTTTAGCTAATGGGGCCTCCTGCTGCCGCTGCACCGCGGGAACACGATTTCTGTTCTAATCCTGAAGCAAAGTTCTTAACCTGAAGCACTATTTCTGGGTTAGCAGAGTCTGTAACCTGAAGCGTATGTAACCTGAAGCGCATGTAACCCGAGGTACCACTGTATCAGTGTATAAGGAAGTTTTTAAATTGTTTTTAATGTTTTAATTTTTTTTATATATGTTGGAAGCTGCTCAGAGTGGCTGGGGCAATCCAATACGATGTGCGAGGAATAGGAAAGTTATCATTATGGAACGGAACATCCCTATTTTCATCGGAGAAATGTTGGAGGGTATGCAGTTCAGCTTCATGGGATATCCACAAGTCCTAAGTGTCATGATGAGAGCAGGAAAAAAAGCTTTTCTTTATCCTCTCAGTGCCAATCATCATTTCACAAACTTCTATCACAGCTCAGTTGGTTAAGCATGAGGCTCTTAATCTCAGGGTTGTGAGTTCGAGTTCCGCCTTGGGCAAAAGATCCCTGCATTGCAGTGGTTTGGTCTAGATCAGGGGTCAGCAACCTTTTTCAGTCGTGGGCTGGCCCACCGTCCCTCAGACCATGTGGGGGGCCGGACTATATTTGCGGGGGGGGGGGATGAACGAATTCCTAAGCCCCACAAATAACCCAGAGATGCATTTTAAATAAAAGTACACATTCTGCTCAAGTAAAAACACGCTGATTCCCGGACCTTCCGCAGGCCGCATTTAGAAGGCGATTCGGCCGGATCTGGCCCCCAGGCCTTAGGTTGCCTACCCCTGGTCTAGATGACCCTCAGTCTCTCTTCCAACTCTATAAATCTATGATTCTATGTCGCCTTTTCTCCAGAGAGAAAAAACCATGCCATGCATAAAGTTCTATCACAGCTCAGTCGGTAGAGCTTGAGGCTCTTAATTTCTGGGTCGTGGGTTTGAGTCCTAGGTAAAGGTAAAGGGACCCGTGACCATTAGGTCCAGTTGTGGCCGACTCTGGGGTTGTGACACTCATCTCACTTTACTGGCCGAGGGAGCCAGTGTACAGCTTCCGGATCATGTGGCCAGCATGACTAAGCCGCTTCTGGCAAACCAGAGCAGCACACGGAAACACCGTTTACCTTCCCGCCGGAAAGGTACCTATTTATCTACTTGCACTTTGTTGTGCTTTCGAACTGCTAGGTTGGCAGGAGCAGGGACCGAGCAACAGGAGCTCACCCCGTCGCGGGGATTCGAACCTCCGACCTTCCGATCGGCAAGTCCAAGGCTCTGTGGTTTAACCCACAGCGCATCAAAATCGCATTTGGATAGAAACTGTTTCCCAGGCGGCTAGTCCTAGTCTTTATAACCCTGTACCTTCTTCCAGAAGGCAGAAGCTGAAAGAGATCATTTCTGGGGTGCGCACGATCCTGCGCTATCTCTGCAGCTTTCTTATAGCACCTGGTTGGCAGGAGCAGGGACCGAGCAACGTGCGCTCACCCCATTGCAGGGATTCCAACCTCCAACCTTCTGATCAGCAAGTTCTAGGCTCTGTGGTTTAGACCGTGTCCCGGGTTCGAGTCCTACCTCGGGCAAAAAAATAAAATCCTGCATTCCAGAAGGTTGGCCTACCCTAGATGACTTTTGGGGTACTCTCCAAGTCCTTTGATTCCATATCGCCTTTCCTCTGAACGGGGGGGAAAAAACAACACAACGCTGCAAACTTTCTGCCCGGGATCCTGCATATGAGAAGGGAGGCGGGTCTCTTCCCTCCGCAGGGGGCGTGGCGCCTCCCCAGCTGTTCTGGGTCCACGTGGGTTGGACCACCTTAGGGGAAAGTGCAAGGACATGCGGCGCGCAGGGGAGGCGGAGGTAGGGCTGGCACCCCCGCCGCTTTATAAAACCTCCATGCAGCGCGCCCGCGGCGTCCAGTGGCCCCCGCCGAGGAAAGGGCGAGCCCGGCAGCCCCGATCGGCTCCACCATGCGCTGTGCGCGCCCCCGGACGCGCCTCGTCCCGGAGCTGCTGCTGTTGTGGCTGCTGGCTGTGGCGGCGGTGACACCTTTTCGTTTGGACACCTCGCCGGTAAGGGGGACCTTTTTGGGGGGTGGGGGGGGGGGAAGCAAGGCAACAGAGCGATGGGGAAGGTTGTGGGGTGTGTGTCTGTGTGTCTGTGCGTTTTTGGAGACAGGGGAGATGGGCGCACGGGGCTTGTTCCAGAACCAAAAGTCGTGCGTAAAGTTTGGAGGAAGGTCTCAGAAAGCCGCGGCTTCAGAAATACAGCGGGACCTCGGGTTACAGACGCTTCAGGTTACAGACTCCCCCAACCCAGAAATAGTACCTCGGGTTAAGAACTTCGCTTCAGGATGAGAACAGAAATCGCGCAGCGGCAGCGGGAAACCCCATTAGCTAAAGTGGTGCTTCATGGTTAAGAACAGTTTCAGGTTAAGAACGGACCTCCAGAATGAATTAAGTTCTTAACCCGAGGTACCACTGTACCGATCTGGGGTAAAAAAGAGACAGAAATGGTATTATTACTATTAAGCGCTATAGTGGGATTTAAGGGTGTGGGGGTTTTTTGGGTTTGGTTTTTTTTAGGGGGCATGCACTGACCTTGAGTGAAAAATCCACTCACCCTCTTGCTTATATTGTTAGAATCATAGATCTGTAGAGTTGAAAGGGACACCCGAAGATCCTCTAGACCAACCCCCTTCAATACAAGTATCTCAACACGTGGTCCACCATCCAATTTGAAACCATACCGGGCCCTGCTTAGCTCTGCAAATGTGCTAGACAATTTCATTGCTGCACCCCTATTATTTAACTTAGAAGTTGCCTAACACAGGGGGAAGTCTGTGGGCAATTCACCATCAAGCAAATAGTTCGCTGGTCCTCTTCCTTATATTATCACCGTTCATAATGCTATTATTGAATTTATTAGTTGCCTAACAGGGGAGTCTCTAGGCGGCTTGCAGTGAAGCGAAAGGTTCACGCGACCTCTTACTTGTAGTACTATTATTGGTAATATTCATGTTGTTATTGTAAGTTTAAGAGCACGCAAAACGGCTCAGAACAGCAGCTGTCGATATCTAACAAAGAAATCCACCTAAACCGACATCCTAACTGTGGGATTGGGGTGGGGGGAATTTATCAGCAACTGAGATCAACATCTTCCTGATTTTGGCTCTGAGGGACGCGGATTCATGAAGGTTTGGATGCCACAGCACCTGAAATGTCAAACGTGGGTGTTTTATTTTTTAAAAAGAGAAGTTACGGCGATCAATTCCTGGCACGACATTTGGTTTATTTTGGCTTAACTCCAGTTTACAATCCACAAGCTACAGAACCCCTAATGCAAAGTGTTTTTGCTCTCTGCAAATCTTTCCTTCCCAGAAGCCGCAGAAAGCCGTAGAGCTAACATTTTACTTTTATAATATACACACAAACACTTCGAAAGATTCCCACACTGTGTCTGGAAAGCCAGAATGCCTGACGAAACAAAGCAGTTGTGTCTTCATATTATTTTTTTATTTCTCTTCTGAAATTTGCACATTCATTTTGGTGGTGCAGAACTCCTTTCTGGAGACTTCCTCTAACTGCCTCCAGTCAAGTAGTTTTTATAAAATCTGGTTTGGAGCTTGACGTCCGCTGAGGGTTGCAACTTTGGTGGTTTATCCCAACTGGCCAAAAATCACTTTGCAAGCATGAGCTGCTCTTGTATTGGCTTGGTTCTGACAGCAAGAGCTTAACTCGCCTCCTCTTAGCAGGAGGGCTGAGGTTTTGGCGTTCCTTAGCTTCCCGAGACCACAGACACCCGAAGAATGAATGTCCCTTTTGAGAAGTCGAAGATGATCTTGTAGAAAAGGCGGGCAGCGGTTTGGACTCAGGGGGTACAATCATGTCAATACAGCAGACTTTTACTGCCTGGGCTCAGCAGTTTTGCACCTTCGTTTGTTAGCAGGTCTCTCGAACAGCTGCGGGGCAGGCAGAAATTCACCAGGTACAGCTTTTGCTTGTCATTGCTTTTCCATGGTATTTGGGTCAGTCTGACTTCTCCTCAGCCTTGGGCTCTGATAAAGGGCTCTGGAGTTAGGATTGCGGTCATCACCCTTGGACTGCATCCCCTGAAATTGATTTGGCACAGTTATTTATTGATTTCCTACATTTATAGGCCATCTTTTTCTCAAAGTGGTGTACCTGGTACTCCCCTTCCCTATTTGATCCCCACAACAACCCTCTGAGGTAGATGCAATATAGTAAAGGTAAAGGGACCCCTGACCATTAGGTCCAGTTGTGGCCAACTCTGGGGTTGCGGCGCTCGTCTCGCTTTATTGGCCGAGGGAGCCGGCGTACAGCTTCTGGGTCATGTGGCCAGCATGACTAAGCTGCTTCTGGCGAACCAGAGCAGTGCACGGAAATGCCGTTTACCTTCCCGCCAGAGAGGTACCTATTTATCTACTTGCACTTGTTGTGCTTTCAAACTGCTAGGTTGGCAGAAGCAGGGACCGAGCAACAGGAGCTTACCCCGTCTCAGGGATTCAAACCGCCGACCTTCTGATCAGCAAGCCCTAGGCTCTGTGGTTTAACCCACAGCGCCACCCGCGTCCCTTTGTCCAGGTCGTAAGGCTACTAGGTGGGCAGGACCGAGCAACAGGAGCTCACCCCATCACGGGGATTCAAACCACCGACCTTCTGATCAATTGTAAAAGCAGATGTGTAGCATAAAACGCATTAAAACAGGTTTATATAAAAACTGGTGTTTTCTTCGTTTAAAAACATTTTCTTCCATTTATTTCCCACCTTTTTGCTCTTTTTATTATTATATTTATCTCTCACCTTTCCTCCGATGAACTCAAGGTGGTGTTTGTGGTTCTGCACCTCCCAGACAACAACCTTGCGAAGTAGGTTAGCTTGTGACTGGCCCATACATACCTTCCAAATGTCCCTATTTTCCAGGGATGCCCCTGATTTAGAGAAGCTGCCCCGGTTTCTGATTTGATCCCAGAATGTCCCATTTTCCCTTAGGACGTCCCTATTTTCATTGGAGAAATGTTGGATGGTACGGAGTTATCCGACCCCTGAGCCGTCTGAAGGCAGTCCTGTATAGGAGAGTTATTAAAAAATGCTTAATGTTTTATAATGTTTCTATATATGTTGGAAGCTGCCCAGAATGCCTGGGGCAAACCCAGTAAGATGCCTCGGTTATAAATAGTAAAAATATCATTATGGAATGGGGCCTCCCTATTTTCATTGGAGAAATGTTGGAGGATATGCTCAGGAGCTTTGTGGCTCAATTCCCCTTACTGTTTTTATTATTATTCTAGAATCATAGAATTGTAGAGTTGGAATGCAGAAATCATCGCCAGCATTAACGAATACGTCAGTACTGCATTGACAAAAACATACCCGCATTCCCAAACGTTGAAGAGGCACTTCTAGTTATGTTGTGTGTGGATTTGAACCCTGATCTCCCAGGCCCTAGTACAGTGTTCTAACCGCTACACCACAGAACCTCTGACAGCCACCTATCCAGGCCTAGGCCTTCTTAGCCCCTGCAAGGTGAGGGCCTCCGGTGGCCTTAAGGCCACACCTTGCAGCTAATGGTTTATCAATGGCTATCGGTCACAACGTCTGTATCGAACCTCCACGGTCAGGAGCAGTTTACCACTAAATGCTGGCTGCTGGGAGAAGCAGTGGGGCATGACTATTCTTTCAACACCTACATGGTGATCTTCCAAGGGCACCCTTTTGCTTACTGCTATTACTTCTTTTTATAATGTACATAAAACAGAGGGGGAGAGAGACCCACTCGGCTAGGTGAGGAGCAAGTTGCTGGTCCTCATGGATCTTTAACCTCACCCAGCAGGCCTGTTCTCAGGTTCTTAGGCAAGCGTGAGGGGTCTCTGGTCCTCCAGATGTTGTCGAACTACAGTTCCCATCATCCCTGGCCGTTGGCTGTGCTTGCAGGGGCTGATGGGAGTTGTAGTCCAGTGTGGCGGGGAAAGATTTGCCAGTCAGCGCAACGATGATTATTCCTTCGCCGTGTTTATCTGGGCATCCATAGACAAAGACTTTGCTTGCATGTTTACATGTGCCAGGAACACAGTGACATTTCGTTCCTGCATGTTCCAAGGCTGATTCACAACTTTAAATCTGATGCAGTTGTCTTCTGCTGTTCTGTTTACAAAGTTCTGACCTTATTGGATGGGCAGCTGACCTCTTGCAAAGCTCGTGCTGCTTGCACCAGCTGACGGAGCAGCTGAGCTCTTGCAAGGCGCTCTACTTTGATTTTCCCTGATGTGCCTTTGGCCCGAAACTTTGTCCCACCTCCCCAGAACCCACTAGGGCCTCTCCACTGCTCTCCTGATCCTTTCATAGAATTGCAGAGTCGGAAGGGACTATGAGGCTCATCAAGTCCAGCCCCACTGTGATGCAGGGATCTTTTACTCAACATGGAGCTTGAACCCACAACCCAGAGATGCCACTATGCCACCATGAATCTCTCCTACTCGACCCTTTCTCGCCCTTCTGAAAAAACCCACCCAACTCATTTGGGCATATCCTTCCCATTAGCCTTGAACCTGCCATCTCTCTCCTCCTCCTCCTCCTCCCCGCAGCGTTGAAATGAAGCTTATAAGGGTTGTGGCTAAGCTCTGTCCGACTCAGAGCAGATCCATTGGAATGAATGGGTCTACTCTGCATACAACCCTAAGCTTGTGAGAGCGGAGACCTCCTCCACCACTTTTGCCTTTCCATCAAGGATAACGCAATGTTAATAATCGTCGAGTTTTGCTGCAAAGGAAGCCTGTTATGTATTGAAGTTTCAGTTCTGTTCTGGGCCTGTGAATAAACAAGAGCTGTTTGAAGAATCGCTGTGTCGTCTGATATGTTCACCCACAACTGAACACTGGCGACGAGGATGGGATGGATGGACATCGGAGCACAGCCAGATGCAGCCACCCTCTGAGCGGAGCTGAATCACTGAGCTGAAACACCGAGCGAAATCACTGAACAGAACCAATTCAGAGCTGACCGTTCTGGCTAGAGACTATGTTCACTGGACAAACTGCACATGTAAAGCTGTATGGTGAATAGGGTCAATTTATATGCTTATGTTCCTTACGGAAACCAATAAAGGTATTGCTGTATGGAATGGAACCACAGTGGTGCCCCGCAAGACGAATGCCTCGCAAGACGGAAAACCCGCAAGACGAAAGGGTTTTCCATTTGCGAGTTGCTTCGCAAGACGAATTTCCCTATGGGCTTGCTTCGCAAGAAGAAAGCCCATAGGGAAATCTCCGGGGACCTCTTTTAAATGCTGGCGGTGGGGAGCAAAGCCTTTCCCCCCCTCCGGCCTTCAGAAGAGGTCCAGGAAGGCCGGCGGGGGCCGAAAGGCTTTGCTCCCCACCGCCAGCATTTTAAAAGCAGTCTGGGATAGCAGGGAAGCGCTTCCCGCTATCCCGGACGGCTTTTGAAGGCTGGCGGGGGGCGAAAGTCTTTGTCCCCCCTGCCTGCCTTCCCAGGGGCTTTTAAATTGCCCTGGGACAGCAGAGAAGTCCTCCGCTGTCCCGGGGCGATTTTAAAATGCTGGGGGTGCGAAGAAAAGCCCTTGTCCCCCCCCCCAGCCTTCAGAAGAGGTCGGGGGACAGACTGTCCCCGGACCTGGTCTGAAGGCGGTTTCCATAGGAACGCATTGATTGATTTTCAATGCATTCCTATGGGAAACCGTGCTTCGCAAGACGAAAAACTCGCAAGAAGATAAAACTTGCGGAACGAATTAATTTCGTCTTGCGAGGCACCACTGCACTATGATTGTAACTAATGCCTTATCTCGGTGGGGAGGGGTGTTATGTATTGAAGTTTCGGTTCTGTTCTGGCCTGTGAATAAACAAGAGCTGTTTGAAGAATCGCTGTGTCGTCTGACATATTCACCCACAACTTAACAAAGCCCAAAGCATTACTTCGGAAATGACGCCATTGTCCCACTCGCCTCCTGAGTCTTTGGCGGGAGAAAGAGGACGCTTGATGGTTGTCTAGCAACCACCAGCTGGTTTTGCTACCCCACACAACTTGTTCTAGGCCCGGAAGAATGTTTGGCTGATTCCCTCTGGTGGAGCACCTTTTTCACATGCAGAAGGTCTCAGGTTCGAGCCCCAGTGTCTCCTGTTAGGGCTGGGAACATCCCCTGCCTGGAACTATGGAGAAATGCTACCAGTCCGTGTGGACATTACTGAGCTGGGTGGACCAATGGCCTGACTCAGTGTAAGGGAGCGTCCTCTGTTTCTATAGCCTTGGCAGCCATCTTGTTTAGGAACACCACAACCTCCATAACACTCAAATTGCACCAGGGACCACAACTTTCTCAACACCATACAACCCTCCCGTTAGGAGAGCCAAGTTTGATGGGGGTGTGTATTCAAATACCCGCCCCCCCCCCTTCATGGTTGTGAAGGGCCCTGAGATCTGCAGATGAGGGGCAATATACAAATTTAATAAATTATTATTATTATTAAGTACCGTATTTTTCGCCCTATAGGACGCACTTTTTCCCCTCCAAAAATGAAGGGGAAATGTGTGTGCGTCCTATGGGGCCAATGCAGGCTTTCGCTGAAGCCTGGAGAGCGAGAGGCGTCGGTGCGCACCCACACCTCTCGCTCTCCAGGCTCCAGGAAGTTATCCGCAAGCCTTGCGCGCCCGGGGAACTCCCCCCAGGCGCGCAAGGCTTGCGGGCGGCAGCCTGCAGCGCGGAGCACGGGGCGCCCTTTGGAGGACGCCCCGTGCTTCGCACAGGTGTCGGCAAGCCTTGCGCACCGGGGGGAGTTCCGCGTAGGGCTCCCCACGCTGCGGATAGCAGCCTGCCGCCCGGTGCGCGTGGCGCCCTGAAGCAGAGCGCCCTGCGCGCCAGACAGACATCGGTCAGCCCCACAAGCTCGGGCGCAGCGCCGCCATCCCACTGTTCCCCGACCTGGTTTTGGGGGGGAATAAAGGGAAAAAAATTCCTTTATTTCCCCCCCAAAAAAGTAGGTGCGTCCTATGGGACGGAGCGTCTTATGGGATGAAAAATACGGTAAATTTGTATACCACCCTATACCCGTACATCTCAAAAGACAATGACAATACCCCAAAATACATAACAAAAACAAAGACAACCCAATAAGCAGAGGGTTGTGTATCTGTTGATGAAGATGATTAAAAATATCTGAATAGTTTTTTGTTAGTTGGTGGGGAACAGATTTTTGCTCCTCTGACCACATTTCAGGTGCTTCTCTTCAGAGCCAGCTTCCTTCAGAGGAGCCTAGGCTGCGGCAAAAACTCACATAATACACTGTACATTTAAAGCACTTTGAACAGTCACGGTTTCTCCTGAAGAATCTTGGGAGCTGTAGTTTTTTTAAAGGGCGCTGAGAGTGCTTAGGAGACCTCTATTGCCCTCCCAGAGCTACAATTCCCAGAGCGGTTTAACAGCCATTCCGTCTTGCCAGAGAATTGTAGCTCTGTGAGGGGAGCGGGAAGGGGCAACTCTGGGCGCCCTTGCCAAACTACAACTCCCAAAATTATTTGGGGGGGCCGCTACTGTTTAAAGTCACAGTGCTTTAAAAGCGAGGTGCGAACGTGGCCACCATCCAACCCCGTTCGAGCAGGCAGAGGAGAGAGACTCCCGGGCCGAATGGCTTTTGGAGATTATTTTACAGCCCCTAGCTGCTCTCCCACAGAATGTGCCCAAGTCATATGCCTCACAATCTCCACCCCAGAGACACGAGCCAGGAACTGATCCAGAAGTCCCCCTCCTTTAAAATTTGGGTTGGGGTGATTCCCATTAAATCGACCCGCCCTGTGCAGGCCCCGAGATGTTATCTCTTCCCAACCCTCCACCTGTCACGTCCGAGTGAGGTGCGGGGACGAGAGGGCTATTGATCTGTGGGTCCTGCTGGCTGGCTTTCCAGCTGACTAATACGGATCTTTTTTTAAGTCCCTGGAGAGGGGATGACATCAGTCCCCGAGGGGCTTGGCCCTGCCAGGGCAGAGTAAAATTAGCTCCTGCAGGCAACCACCGGGAACTAAATATGGATGTCGGTCGTTCCCCATCTGGCAGCCGCGGGACGGCCTGTGTTTCACAGCATGTGAAAGCGTGACCTATTCCTGAGCCAGGAGGACACACGGTTGGCCCGAGAGCACGAGCCTGGATTTGGGAGGGCTCCCAGACCAAGGAGACCAGCGGTGGCTTCATCTTCCTCAATACCTATTGGGGCATCTGTGACAGGAGCGGGCCAGCAATAAATCACAGTGAGCGACCTGGAGTTAACTCTTTAGTAGCAAACACAGGAGTTAGTAGAAGTAGGGAAAGCAGTGTAAGGTAATTAAAAAAATTTGGGAAATGATATACAACGAATTGAAGAAAATGTTCCATTCAACATTTGTTAAAAAACCAGATTGTAGGGATTGTAGGGAAAGACCTGCCAAAAAAGTTGAAAAACATCTTCATGTATGCGACAACGGCCGCGAGAGTTCTGGTAGCACAAGGATGGAAGACTGAAGAAACCCCAACTAAAGAATCATGGCAAGAAAAATTGACGGACTATGCAGAACTGGCAAAACTGACATGTAAGCTACGGGACAAGGATAACTGTGACTTTAAGGATGAATGGGAACCCTTTACAAAGTATCTGAAGACGCAACAAAGCGAACTGGACTCCTTGGCAGGTTTTGAATAAACATTCGCAAACTCTTTATTGATAATAATCAGCTAAATAGTTTGAGGATCTATACAACTTTGTAACATGCAGAAAACAGCATTCTTAGAGAAACCAAAGACTGGAACTGAGGGAAGTCGGGGGGTGGGTTTTGTGGGGGGGGGAGGGAGGAAAAATGGGGGGGGGATAAGGATGATATGTTTTTGGATAATATGTCTTGTTATAATTTTGAATTAAAAAAAGAGAAAAAAAGAAAGCAGTGTTGAGCTCAGGTGCTGTTGTCGTTCTTCCCATTGGGGCATCTGTGACAGGAGCGAGCCAGCAATAAATCACAGCGAGTGACCTGGAGTTAACTCTTTAGGACACAGGAGGCTCAGGCCCAAGGAGCACAGTAACCCACTCTTTTAATTCAGCTGTGATTTGTGTATACATAATCTTAGAATACAGTGGTACCTCAGGTTACATACACTTCAGGTTACATACTCTTCAGGTTACAGACTCCGCTAAGCCAGAAATACTGCTTCAGGTTAAGAACTTTGCTTCAGGATGAGAACAGAAATTGGGCTCCGGTGGCGCAGCGGCAGCGGGAGGCCCCATTAGCTAAAGCGGTGCTTCAGGTTAAGAACAGTTTCAGGTTAAGAATGGACCTCTGTAACGAATTAAGTACTTAACCTGAGGTACCACTCAGGGACATGGGTGGGGCTGTGGGTTAAACCACAGAGCCTAGGACTTGCCGATCAGGGGTCCCTTTACCTTTACCTTTACCTTTACCTTAATCATAGAATTGCAGAGTTGGAAGTGACCGCAAGGATCATCTAGTGCAACCCACTGCAATGCCAGAATATTTTTCTCAACATGGGGCTCAAACCCACGACCTTGATGTTAAGAGTCTCATGCGCTACCAACTGAGCTATCCCTCAAGACTTTTTTATAGCCAACATCACTCAGCTACAGCCAATGAGACGCTTCGGAATATTCGTTCCTCAGTGTTCCATAGCTGCCACCTCGGTCCATCACCTTTTGATTGACACCAGTAGGGTTGCCATACAGTGGTACCTCAGGTTACATACGCTTCAGGTTACAGACTCCACTAACTCAAAGATCGTGCTTCAGGTTGAGAACTTTGCTTCAAGATAAGAACAGAAATCGGCGGCAGCAGGAGGCCCCATTAGCTGAAGTGGTGCTTCAGGTAGAGAACAGTTTCAGGTTAAGTACGAAGAACGAATTAAGTACTTAACCCGAGGTACCACTGTATTTCAAAGAGTGAAAATTTGGAGGGAAACAATCGTTAAAAACGGCTGCCATGGGCTGCCGTATGTCCAGATTTTCCTGGACATTTCCCCAATTTCCGCTCAGATGATGCTTGCGGCTACAGTAATCCAGATACGTCCAGACATATGACAACCCTAGACCTGTTACCTTCTCAGCTTCCGACACCTCATATTTCCAGGCTACTCCCTCTTATGACCTGTAATTTTCCCACCATCACTCCATGGTCTCTGAGCCTTCTTCCCCTGGGGCCTCCACAGCCAGCTCCGTCCACCACTCCTGCATCCAGCCTGTCCCTGACATGTGGGACTTGAACCCAGGACCCTGACGTTAAAAGTCTCATGCTCAACCAACTTAAACTCCCAGTCTCAGCGTAAGTAGCATCGCAGTTGAGATTCAGTGGTATGAGACAGCTGTAAGTGCATAGAGCATGTGACTCCCTACTTTTACGTTTCCGAGCACAATTCAAAGTGTTGGTGTTGATCTTTAAAGCCCTAAATGGCCTCAAAGGCCCAGTATACCTGAAGGAGCGTCTCCACCCACATCGCCAGACTTCTTTATTACTTTTCCGTTTGTGCTTACCTGAAGGAGCGTCTCCTCCCCCATCGTTCTGCCCGACACTGAGGTCCAGCGCCAAGGGCCTTCTGGTGGTTCCCTCACTGTGAGAAGCAAAGCTACCGGCAACCAGGCAGAGGGCCTTCTCGGTGGTGGCTCCCGCCCTGTGGAACACCCTCCCACCAGATGTCAAAGAGATAAACAACTACCTGACATTCAGAAGACATCTGAAGGCAGCCCTGTCCAGAGAAGTTTTTAATGTGTGACATCTTAGTGTATGTTTGGTCTCTTGTTGGAAGCCGCCCAGAATGGCTGGGGAAACCCAGCCAGATGGGCGGGGTAAAGTAAAAGTTAAGGGTCCCCTGACCGTTAGGTCCAGTCGTGGCCGACTCTGGGGTTGCGGCGCTCATCTCGCTTTATTGGCCGAGGGAGCCGGCGTACAGCTTCCGGGTCATGTGGCCAGCATGACTAAGCTGCTTCTGGCGAACCAGAGCAGCGCACGGAAATGCCATTTACCTTTCCGCCGGAGCGGTACCTATTTATCTACTTGCACTTTGACGTGCTTTCGAACTGCTAGGTTGGCAGGAGCAGGGACCGAGCAATGGGAACTCACCCCGCTGCGGGGATTCAAACCGCCGACCTTCTGATCGGCAAGTCCTAGGCTCTGTGGTTTAACCCACAGCGCCACCCGTGTCCCTATGGGCGGGGTACAAATAAATTATTATTATTATTATTATTATTATTATTATTATTATTATTATTATTATTATCTTTTAAGGCAGGTTTACCCATTGTGGTGCTCTCTACATATCGCAGGACTACAACTCCCATCATTCCTGACCGCTGGCTTGGCTAGCTCGAAGGATCTGTTCAGTTTTTGACAGGCAATGTCAAAACTGTGGACTGAGCTATCCTATTCGAGGTCTCCTGTTCAGACAGTAATGCGTACAATTTGGAAACCCATTTTTTGTGTGTGGAGGGGTATCCTGACAGTTTAGCCAAATGCGACCCTGGTCTTCTGCCCCAAAATTCCTTCCCTTAAGGATCCCACGCACAAAGCCCTCTCTCCAGCAGTTGCAATTCAGAAGCGATCTCGTCGCGCCGATGCCATTCTTTTAGGATTGTTTTGTTGTAGTAATAATAATAATAATAATTTATTTATACACCACCCATCTGGCTGGGTTTCCCCAGCCACTCTGGGCGGCTTCCAACAAAGTATTAAAATACAGTAGTCTGTTAAACATTAAAAGCTTCCCTAAACAGGGCTGCCTTCAGATGTCTTCTAAAAGTCTGGTAGTTGTTGTTCTCTTTGACATCTGGTGGGAGGGTGTTCCACAGGGCGGGTGCCACCACCGAGAAGGTCCTCTGCCTTGTTCCCTGTAACTTGGTTTCTCGCAGTGAAGGAACCGCCAGAAGGCCCTCGGCGCTGGACCTCAGCGTCCGGGCAGAACGATGGGAGTGGAGATGCTCCTTCAGGTAAGCACAAACGGAAAAGTAATAAAGAAGTCTGGCGAATTGCGGCCTCTCGCCTGAACCAGGTTTCCCTCCTGTTCGTTTCCAGACTTGAGCTCCCTTTTGTGGGGCGAGGAGAAGAGAGTTTCTTTAGGCGGAGAATTTCGTGTAGGAATTTGGCAGCTCAGCCAAATCCTTTGTAAATACATTTTTTTTAAAAAGGAGCAAACCCCAGGCAGCCAAAAAATGAAATAGAAAAGGAGCAGAGAGGAAGGTGTAAGGACACGTCTAAAAGAGAGCCGGTTTTTCGTTCCAAGTTCCCATCATCAGAGGAAGCAGAGAGCGCCTAAGGGTTGCACACCTGTGTTGAGGAAGGGGGGGATGCAAGCCACCCTCTGATTTCTGCTACTTGGCACTGTTTCTGTGGGAAGTTTTGTTCTTCAGTACTGAGTTGGACACTACTTAGTTTTGGGGGTGAGGGGTGGGGAAGAAATTTGATCCATTTCGCACCCGAACCTGAACCGGAAGCTAACCTGCGCTCTCCGAAACAATGCGCCAAGCAAAACGCAGGGCTCCCCCGGAAATTTGCCCTTCTCCAAGGTTTGCAGTTCAGCCCTCTCTCAGTGTTCCCCAACCTTGGGCCTCTAGCTGTTTTTGGACTACAACTCCCATCATCCCTCGCTAGCAAGACCAGTGGTCAAGGATGATGGGAATTGTAGTCCAAAAACAGCTGGAGGCCCAAGGTTGGGGAACACTGCGCGGTTCTCAACCTGTGGGTCCCCAGATGTTGTTGGACTACAACTCCCATCATCCCTGAGCTCTGGCCTTGCTGGCTAGGGGTGAAGGGAGTTGTAGTTCAACAGAATCTGGGGACCCACAGGTGGAGAAAGGCTGCTCTATTGCATGGGTAGGCAAACCGAGGGTCCTCTAGACCAGGGGTAGGCAACCTAAAGCCCAGGGGCCGGATCCGGCCCAATCGCCTTCTAAATCCGGCCCGTGGACGGTCCAGGAATCAGTGTGTTTTTACATGAGTAGAATGTGCCTTTTTATTTAAAATACATCTCTGGGTTATTTGTGGGGCCTGCCTGGTGTTTTTAAATGAGTAGAATGTGTGCTTTTATTTAAAACGCACCTCTGGGTTATTTGTGGGGCATAGGAATTCGTTCTCCCCCTCCCGTCAAAATATAGTCCGCCCCCCCAAGGTCTGAGGGACAGTGGACTGGCCCTTCTGAAAAAAGTTTGTTGTCCCCTGTATCTAGGCAGATCGTGTGTAAAAAAAGAGGGAGGGAGCATTTGTTTGAGTAAAGCGTGCTTAGAAATGCACACGTTCCTGGGAAATACGACACAACTTTGCATTACCCTCGGAAAAAATTGCTCTGGAGAAAGGTGTCCACGTAGTAAAATTACATAGAAAAACACGTGTTGGGGAAAATTCATACTAAAATGCTGGTGGATTTTCATGAGATTTTTTTTTTAAAAAAGCCCTAAACTGTTGTGGAGAAGCGACTGGAAAAACGAGAAACTGAGATAAAATGAGATGGGTGGAGTTTTGCTCCAGATGCTTCAGTACCAACGTCTGCACTTGAGCATGAAAGTTAATAATAAGAATAAGAATAGTAAATTTTATTTATACCCAGCCTTCCCCAGCCAAGACTGGGCTCAGGGCAGCTAACAACCAATAATAAAAACAAGTTGATTAAAATGCAATTTAAAAACAAGATTAAAATACAACATTAAAACATTAGGATGCAGCCTCTTCACAGGAGGAAAAAGGAAAAAGAAAGAGGGGGAGGGAATCAAACTGATTCCAAGCCAAAGGCCAGGCGGAACAACTCTGTCTTACAGGCCCTGCAGAAAGAAATCGGATCCCGCAGGGCCCTGGTCTCATGAGACAGAGCGTTCCACCAGGCCGGAGCCAGTGCTGAGAAGGCCCTGCCTCTGGTTGAGGCTAATCTGACTTCCTTAGGGCCCGGGACCTCTAGAGTGTTGCTATTTATGGACCTTAAGGTCCTCCGTGGGGCATACCGGGAGAGGCGGTCCCGTAGGTACGAGGGTCCTAGGCCGTGAAGGGCTTTAAAGGTCAAAAACAGCACCTTAAATCTGACCCTGTACTCCACCGGGAGCCAGTGCAGCTGGAAAAGCACTGGGTGAATATGCTCCCATGGCAGAGACCCCGTGAGGAGCCTCGCTGCAGCATTCTGCACCCGCTGGAGTTTCTAGGACAGCTTCAAGGGCAGCCCCACGTAGAGCGAATTACAGTAGTCAAGCCTGGAGATGACCGTTGCATGGATCACTGTGGCCAGGTCGGGGCGGGAAAGGTAAGGGACCAACTGCTTGATGCGGCGAAGGTGGGAAAATGTCGCCTTGGCTGTTGCTGTAACCTGCGCCTCCGTGGAAAGGGAGGCGTCAAGGATTACACCCAAACTCTTAACGGAAGGCAATGGCACTAATTGGGCCCCCGCAAGAGAAGGGCGTTGGTCCCTCATCCCCATGCCATCCCGACCCAGCCATAGGACCTCTGTCTTCGAAGGATTTAGTTTCAATCGGCTCCCACAAAACCATCCAGCCACAGCTTCCAAAGATCTGGTCAGATCTCCAGGATCTTTAGGTTGACGAGAAGAGACTCTGTGGGGGACTGGTTGGATGCAACTGGAGAACCAGTTGAGGAACCACCGAGGGAAGAAGGCTGAGAGCCCAGGGAGTGGTGGTGGGATGATCATAAATGGTCAGAGGGGGAAGACTGGGGAGAGGAGGAGTCAGAAGCTGAAAGGGTAACATGGCGTAATGCTTTGAAAGAGAATATGATGAAAATGATGTATAGATGGTATATTGCACCAGTGAAATTAGCTAAAATGTATAAGACAAATAGTAAATATTGGAAATGTAAAGAAAATGAAGGAACATTTTATCATATGTGGTGGCAATGTAAAAAAAGAAAGAACTTCTGGGAAATGATATATAATGAGTTGAAATATACATTTTTTTAAAAACCAGAAGCATTTTTACCTGGTATTATAGGTCAGGACATTAATAGGCAAGAAGTTAAATTGTTTTTATATGCAACAACTGCGGCAAGAGTGTTGTTAGCCCAGAAATGGAAACAAGAAGAAATTCCGACGAAAGAAGAATGGCAGACGAAATTAATGGACTATGCAGAATTGGACAAATGACAGGAAGGATTCGAAACCTGTGGGACCAGAGATTTACAGAAGATTGGAAGAAGTATATTAATTATTTGAAGAGCAACTGCAATCAACAAATTACGCTAGTAGGACTACAAGAAGTTTGTAAAGGAGAAAAAGATAGAGATATTGGTTATGAGTTTGAAATGTAATAGGGAAGATAAGAAATGCATACTGAGAGATTAGATTGGAAAATTTTCAGACAGGATTTTGGAAGTCAAAAATTTGAATAAGATGTAAAAGTATGTTTAATTACTGTTGAAAATGATATGTAAAAAAACTAATAAAAATTATAATGATGAAAGGGTAACATGGTGTAGGGACGCGGGTGGCACTGTGGGTTAAACCACAGAGCCCAGGACTTGCCGATCAGAAGGTCGGCGGTTCGAATCCCCGTGACGGGGTGAGCTCCCGTTGCTCGGTCCCTGCTCCTGCCAACCTAGCAGTTCGAAAGCACCTCAAAGTGCAAGTAGATAAATAGGTACCACTCTGGCGGGAAGGTAAATGCCGTTTCTGTGCTCTGGTTCGCCAGAAGCGGCTTAGTCATGCTGGCCACATGAGCCGGAAGCTGTACACCGGATCCCTCGGCCAATAAAGCCAGATGAGCGCCGCAAGCCCAGAGTCGACCACGACTGGACCTAACGGTCAGGGGTCCCTTTACCTTTAACATGGTGTAGTGAGCAGGGAGAGTCTGTGGCAGAGAGAAGTTCAGAATTAAGAGGCAAAAACTGAAGCAGGAAAGGAGGGATGTCAAGAGGCAGAGTGTGATGGCCTGGGAATCCGATTCAGAGGCTGAACCGGAGGAATCCCAGCCTGCACAGGAGTCCCCGCCTCCAGGGCCGGCTGAACTGGGGCAGGGCCTTGATTCTGAAGTGCCTGCACCTGTGCCGGATCCTCAGGAGCAGGCACCAGGTGAGCCCACTCTGGCTCCAGAGGTGGTTGAGGACTCAGTGCCTATAGGTGAGTCTCCCCCTGGGCCCAGTAACCCTTCGGCCTCTCCTGAACTGCAGAGGCTCAGGGCAGAGAGGCGAAGGGAACTGGTTTCTCCCAGGAGGAGTGCTCGCCTTAAGGCCAGGAGAGGCGGGTCTCCTGGGGGCCGGGACCGCCCCTGGCCTCAGAGAAGATAAAGGCCAGTCAGCCCGGTCCCAGGCTACGGGAGCAATGTTGTTGTTGAGTACCTGTTCCTGCCCGGACCCAGACCTGACCCTCCAGTGTTCCTGTCCCCGCCCGGCTTTCTGCTTCGGACCTCGCCCCGCTCCTTGTGAACTGTTTCCAGGCTAGTGACCCAGGACCGGACTTTGACTACGCCAAAGGTAACCTTCCCCCCGGGGCCAGCACACAGAGATGCGTCCAGTTGGGGAAGAGACACGGCTGTCTTCCCCTCATGCTGGAACAAGCTCCCTTCCCTCCTTGTCTCCCAGAACCAGAAGAGGCATGAAAAGGGCAGAGGGGAGGTTGAATGCAGGCAGGCGCAGTCTCTGATTGCTTGGGGAAAGCTTTGGAGAGGAGACTTAAGCAGCTGTGGGGTGGCAGGGATTTTCATTCTCAGCAACTGATCCATGGGGTGAGACCCACCAGGGAGAGCTGCCCATTAGGCCCGACCCTCCACCATTTCTGTGCAGATTGTGTTCTTGCTAATAAAGAGTTAACACCAACTTGCACAGTGTGATTTATGGCTGGCTCGCTCCTGACTCCCCAAAACTTGTCGCGTGAATCACAGCCCCCTAAAATGAAGAAAGAGTCTTGTTTTCTGTGTATCGGACTTGTTCAGCCTTCCCTGCCCCTCGGCCGCAATAAATGTTGTGCGATGACTTGCACCAGCACCGGCTGGGCTAGCTGATCTTCTGACACCCCCCCAGGCATGATTTGTTTTGGGTATCCCTTTTTATACGTGGTTCTAACCAAAACAAATAACCCCCATCTCTTTTTTTATTGCGAGAAAATGTGTTTTTTGCCGAAACCGTACGGTTGGGGGGGGGGAACGGACAAGGAGGGGAGTGCAGGTTGTTAGAGGCCTGTATTAATTTTTATTTTTTGTAATTATATTTATATATAAAAAACGAAGACTGATGTGTTTTGGCTGCCGTCCTGCGGCTTTCCCCTCTTTCAAATAAAGCCCCCTTCATAAGCCGCCGAGCTAACCAAAGGCTTTTGTCGTCTCGGGGGGAAGCGAGGGAGGGCTCCCCACAATGAGGCTTTGAATCTGGCAAGAGAGTTTGCTCCGAGAGAAGCCTCTTTTGCCATGTTTGCTGCAGGCGCTAACAAATTACTCCACCTGACAGCTGAAAGACGTTTGTGTGTGTCTTGGCCCGATTCAGTGCGGCAGACTGGGCAGTAGCTTTGGGGTGGGGTGTCCGTGTGATTAGGAAAGCAGAGAAGGCCTGTGGGTCAGCAAGCATCGTGTCTAAAGCCTTGTTGTTGTTGTTTAGTCATTTAGACATGTCCGCCTCTTCGTGACCCCCTGGACCAGAGCACGCCAGGCACTCCTGTCTTCCACTGCCTCCCGCAGTTTGGTCAAACTCATGCTGGTAGCTTCGAGAACACTGTCCCACCATCTTGTCCTCTGTCGTCCCCTTCTCTTTGTGCCCTCCATCTTTCCCAGCATCAGGGTCTTTTCCGGAGAGTCTTCTCTTCTCATGAGGTGGCCAAAGTCTTGGAGCCTCAGCTTCAGGATCTGTCCTTCCAGTGAGCACTCAGGGCTGATTTCCTTCAGAATGGATCGGTTTGATCTTCTTGCAGTCCATGGGACTCTCAAGAGTCTCCTCCAGCACCAGAATTCAAAAGCATCCATTCTTCGGCGATCGCTTTTTCTTTTAGGAGACAGCAAAGCGGGTGAAAGAAGAAACAAACCGGAAGCGGAAGGAAGGGGAGGGAGGAAGGAATGCATAGTAAACATTATGAATATGAGATGTATGTAATGAATGAAAAAGAAAATGAATAATTTTATTTTTTTTAAATGGTGGACTCTCCTTCCTTAGAGGTTTTTAGAGGTTGGGTGGCCATTTGTCAGGGGTATTCTAGTTGAGATTTCTGCATCGCCGGGGGGTTTGTTTGGATGACCCCTGGGGTCCCTCACAATAATAATAATAATTTATTATTTATACCCCGCCATCTGGAGGTCCCGTTAGCTAAAGTGGTGCTTCAGGTTAAGAACAGTTTCAGGTTAAGAATGGACCTCCGGAATGAATTAAGTACTTTACCCGAGGTACCACTGTATTCAACCTTCAGAAGACATCTGAAGGACGTCCTGTACAGTCATACCTCAGGTTACAGACGCTTCAGGTTACAGACGCACGTTTTTGGGTTGTGCACCACGCCAAACCCGGAAGTACTGAAATGGGTTACTTCCAGGTTTCAGTGCTCGCACATGCGCAGAAATGCTAAATTGCGCTTTGTGCGTGCGCAGAAGCACCGAATCGCGACCCGTGCGTGCACAGACACAGCGCTGCGGGTTGCGAACGCTGCAAGTTGCGAACGTGCCTCCAGCACGGATCACATTCACAACCCAAGCATCCACTGTATAGGGAAGTTTTTAAATACAGAGGTACCTCGGGTTATGAACTTAATTCGTTCTGGAGGTCCGTTCTTAATCTGAAACTGTTCTTAACCTCAGATACCACTTTAGATAATGGGGTCTCCTGCCGCCACCACACAATTTCTGTTCTCATCCTGAAGCAAGGTTCTTAACTCAAGGTACTATTTCTGGGTTAGTGGAGTCTGTAACCTGAAGCATCTGTAACCCGAGGTACCACTGTATTGTTTCATTATGTTTTTATGTATATCAGAAGCCGCCCAGAATGGCTGGGGCAACCCAGTCAGGTGGGAAGGGTGTAAATATTACTAATATTATTGTGGTTGTTGTTGAATGTTGTCGTTGTTGTTGAGTCGTTTAGTCGTGTCCGACTCTTTGTGACTCCCTGGACCAGAGCATGCCAGGCACTCCTGTCTTCCACTGCCTTCCGCAGTTTGGTCAAACTCATGCTGGTAGCTTCAAGAACACTGTCCCACCATCTCGTCCTCTGTTGTCCCCTTCTCCTTGTGCCCTCCATCTTTCCCAACATCAGGGTCTTCTCCAGGGAGTCTTCTCTTCTCATGAGGTGGCCAAAGTACTGGAGCCTCAGCTTCAGGATCTGTCCTTCCAGTGAGCACTCAGGGCTGATTTCCTTCAGAATGGATAGGTTTGATCTTCTTGCAGTCCATGGGACTCTCAAGAGTCTCCTCCAGCACCAGAATTCAATAGGACGTTCCTATTTTCACCAGAGAAACGTTGGAGAATACTGTATTTTTCGCTCTATAAGACGCACCAGACCACAAGATGCACCTAGTTTTTGGAGGAGGAAAGCAAGAAAAAATATATTCTGAATCTCAGAAGCCAGAACAGCAAGAGGGATCACTGCGCAGTGAAAGCAGCAATCCCTCTTGCTGTTCTGGCTTCTGGGATAGCTGCGCAGCCTGCATTCGCTCCATAAGACGCACATACATTTCCCCTTACTTTTTAGGAGGGGAAAAGTGAGTCTTATAGAGCAAAAAATACGGTATATTCCCCTGCTGTCGTTTGGTCAAGTTTGTCTCGGGTCATCTCAAAGTGGCCCTAGGCGCACATCTCGTCATAGCGTTTTTTTGGCGTGTGTTCAGGGCCACCCGATCTCGGTTCAGGAGCCCATCCAAAATCCTGTCACGCTATTTGACCAGGGAGGCAAATTATCGCCTCCCTGCGGGGGGCTCATTAAGACCTGCTTGCTCCTGTGAGTGTGAAAAATATTGTTTTTGAGGCATCGTTTCGTTTTAATATTATTTTTTTACGAGCCTGGGGACCGGCGGCCGTCCCTGTCGGCGGCATCTATTTTTAAAGCGGGGACTGACAGGCGATGGCATCATCGTGTTGATGTAGTGACCGGGGAGAGTAAATAAAGAGGAAAGGGACGGAGGTTTATTCAGTGCCGTGAGGTTGATTTCCCAACTGAAGGCTGGTGCCTAGGAAGGCATTCTTATTACTCAAACACAGCTTTCTTGCGATCCATATACAGTACAACAAGAGTATATATCAACGGTTATTAATGTGGGAATGTGGTGGATAGCAGGGGAGGATATTTTGATTAAATATTATCCTTCCTCACTCATGCTAGTCAGTAGCAAAGTCATAGCTGTCAACTTTTCCCTTTTCTTGTGAGGCATCCTATACAGAATAAGGGAATTTCCCTTAAAAAAAGGGAAGAGGTGACAGCTATGTTCCTGGTAAATTCCACTCTTAAAGGGACCCCTGACCATTAGGTCCAGTCGTGACCGACTCTGGGGTTGTGGCACTCATCTCGCTTTATTGGCCAAGGGAGCCAGCGTTTGTCCGCAGACAACTTCTGGGTCATGTGGCCAGCACGGCTAAGCCGCTTCTGGCGAACCAGAGCACCGCACGGAAACGCCGTTTCCCTTCCCGCCGGAGCAGTACCTATTTATCTACTTGCACTGGTGTGCTTTCGAACTGCTAGGTTGGCAGGAGCAGGGACCGAGCAACGGGAGCTCACCCCGTGGCGGGGATTCGAACCGCCGTCCTTCTGATCGGCAAGTCCTAGCCTCTGTGGTTGAACCCACAGCGCCACCCGCGTCCCTTAAAAAATTCCCCTCTTATCCCGCTCAAAAAGAATAAAGACACAAGAGTCTTCTTTTTAAAGTAACAATAAGACGTTTACTCGCATTCAGTTCACAGTAGGTTCCCTGAAGGCAGGCTTTACCTTGGAATTACAGAGGAGAGAGTCGGTTCGTCCCATTTAGGGAAATGAGCCCATGTGCTCCTGGCCGCGTGACCAGCCCTTTTATGAGGTCCCCCAGGGCCACGCCCATCTACCTGGTCACACGCGGGGGAGGATGCTCCAGACCAGGTGCGACAGGAAGCCCTCCTGGCTGGAGTAACATCCCCTTGTGTGTACACAATTCAGGTGTAAGTCAGCCTTGCCAGTCAACAGAGGAGCTTTAGCCTGTACAGTGGTACCTCGGGTTAAGTACTTGATTCCTTCTGGAGGTCCGTTCTTAACCTGAAACTGTTCTTAACCTGAAGCACCACTTTAGCTAATGGGGCCTCCTGCTGCCGCCGCGCCGCCAGAGCATGATTTCTGTTCTCATCCTGAAGCAAAGTTCTTAACCCGAGGTACTATTTCTGGGTTAGCGGAGTCTGTAACCTAAAGCGTATGTAACCTGAAGTGTATGTAACCTGAGGTACCCCTGTACAGTCATGCCTCATGTTACGTTTGCTTTAGGTTGCGTGTTTTCAGGTTGTGTCCCACGGCGACCCGGAAGTACCAGAAAGGGTTACTTTCGGGTTTTGCCGCTTGCACATGCGCAGATGCGCAAAACGACGTCACGCGCATGCGCAGAAGCGGCGAATCGCGACCCGGGTTTCATTCTGCTCATGTTGCGATCAGACCTCTGGAACGGATCCTGTTCGCAACCAGAGGTACCACTGTACATCTTGATTTATCGGCCTTTGGGCTAAGGTTGAATGTAGTTTCTTGTTACTAACAAAAAAAACCCCAAGGGCTGGGCTTGGGGAGCTGCCGGTTAGCAGCATCTTGAGGATAGGCTCCTGGGGCCCTTCCGGACACCCTTTGCGGTGCATTCACGGCAATTTGCGCTTGTGATGGTTTCAGAGTGGTTATATCGTGTGAAAAACCCGAATTTGGTGCTAGGTGCCATTGGAATTCATGGAATCATAGAATCATAGAGTTGGAAGAGACCACAAGGGCCATTGAGTCCAACCCCCTGCCAAGCAGGAAACACCATCAGAGCACTCCTGACATATGGTTGTCAAGCCTCTGCTTCAAGACCTCCAAAGAAGGAGACTCCACCACACTCCTTGGCAGCAAATTCCACTGTCAAACAGCTCTTACTGTCAGGAAGTTCTTCCTAATGTTTAGGTGGAATCTTCTTTCTTGTAGTTTAGATCCATTGCTCCGTGTCCGCTTCTCTGGAGCAGCAGAAAACAACCTTTCTCCCCCGTCTATGTGACATCCTTTGATATATTTGAACATGGCTATCATATCACCCCTGAACCTCCTCTTCTCCAGGCTAAACATGCCCAGCTCCCTTAGCCGTTCCTCATAAGGCATCGTTTCCAGGCCTTTGACCATTTTGGTTGCCCTCCTCTGGACACGTTCCAGTTTGTCAGTGTCCTTCTTGAACTGTGGCGCCCAGAACTGGACACAGTACTCCAGGTGAGGTCTGACCAGAGCAGAATACAGTGGCACTATTACTTCCCTTGATCTAGATTCTATACTCCTATTGATTGAAAACGAGACTTCTCATATTAATATGCCGTGATACGAATCATTGCTGCAACTGTGTTTGGAGTTCTGTGGACCGTTCTGGGCGCCTCCGCTCAAAAAGGATGCTAGGGAAAGTTTGTAGAAGGGCAGCCATGATCCTGGCGAGGCAGAGACTCCCCCGTGGACAAAGGGTGCAGGGATTGGGAGGTTTTAGTTTATATTTTTTTTTTTTAATATAATTTTTATTAAGGTTTTCCAAATTAAAAACAAATTAGATCCAATTCATACACTTTCTTCCAAAACCAAAACCAGGACTTCCCCTTCCCGCCCCCAGTTGTGTTCCAAATCTTCCGAATAAGCAATTAAGTTCAACAAGTTTTTATCCCATAACTCACTTAGCATCAATAACCCAATTTTTCCAAATTCCCATCCCCTAAGATCGATTTTTTCCCTTCCACGAGTTCCCCCTTTCAAAGTTTTATAAAGAAAGAAAAAAAGATATAAAGATAGAAAATAATTTTACAACCTTTGGATTCCAAATTTCCCTCCCCCCTTTCCCTGTTGTGTTCCTTCTATCCCTTCCTCCTAGTGTCTTCCTGAGGTGCCTACCCGCTTCATTCATATCCCTCTAGTAGTTTGCCAGTCATATTTAATTACAAATGTCCAATCTTGGAAGGAGTCTGTCTCAAAAAGGGGCCCATTTTTTCTCTCCAGATTTTTCTATCCAGGAGTAAAAAACTCCCATTTAATTTCCATAAGCTTGTCAAATCTGGATGTCCCAAATGTTCCCAACTCTGTCCAGTTCATGATGTTTCCATATTCTTGTCATTCTCTCTCTTCCTTCTATTTCCTATTTTCCCGCAAAAATGTTCTTTTTCCATGACCTTCTTATTTTCTGCAGAGGCTTGTTGTTCAGAAGCAAAGCGTCATATCCCTTTCGTTTTCCAACTGAAAAGTCCATTGTTTCCTGTAGTTTGTAGCCCTCTGTAGACAAAACAATGTTCCATTTCTGCAGTTCCCAGGAGATTAAAAGTTACAACTGTTCAGGTTTCCTGAAAAAAACACATGCAGTGTCGCTCAGCTCCTCTAGGTGGATCGCAGTAACTGAGTTCCCTTCCAAATCAAATCCATTAGTCCAACTAGTTTATAAATCCTTATTTGAAACAATTTATATACAATTTAACCGGCAAAGTCCTCAAAACGAAGTCTCTGCTTTATTCTTCCATTTTGACAGCCTTTGACAGCTGTCAAAACTCCCGATGCTCTTTCCCAGGTAGTTTCACGGATCGCTCCAGGGATTCGGGGGGGGGGGTTGTTTTTTTTGATACAAATTCCACTTTTCTCCTCCAGCACAGTCTTATAATTTTCCCTCGCAAAGTTGCCAATTCATGAAGATAAAGATACGCTCGATCTTAGTCGTTAAATCCTTTGTTTTAGCTCTTCTACAATTGAGGGGTAGGCTGACTTCCTTTTTTCCACCTCCCCCGTTCGCTCCAGATTTTTTAAAAATTTATCCCTCTTTTTTTTAATCCATAGTCCAATTACTCACGGGTTCTTTTAGGTCCAGATTTTCAATAGAAGAAGCCAGCGCTCTCCGCCGGATGGCTTGCGGCTGCGCTCGGCAGGGATAGCAGAGAACTCAAAGCACCACGCTTCTCCCCGGCGCCCGATCCGTAGCCTTTAAAAAGGCTCTTCACGAGCCGGGATGGCGCTAACGGTGCCAGCCGAGTCTCCATGTCCACGGCCTCACTCTGGCCGTGGTTTTTGAGGGTCCCCGCATCGCCGGTGCGGTAGGACCCAGCCCCTGCCGAGCAGGCTCCCTCCGGAGCTCGGAGGGAGCCCGCCATTCGGCGATGGCGCCGACCCGGAAGTCGGGAGGTTTTAGTTTATAGAAAAGATGAGGAAGAGGGGGCATGTTAGACGTACCTGAAATGGTGCATGGCATGAGGAGAGTGGGTGGAGGAAAGGTTTTCTCCCTCTCTCGTAATACCTAAATGCATGGACTTTGTGATTTTAAAGTCTTAGATATATAATAAATGTTCATAAATGTACCAACCAAGCACGTACATAGATCAGCACAGGAAAACCGACCTGAAACCATTTTTGATTCCCAAACTGACCAAATGTTTCTCTGCAAGGAAAATGGAAAAGCCTCCCCATTGTCTTTTCCTTCACAAATCCTGTCTTAAGGGTATGTCTGCCTGTGTTTGAATAGGGTGAGCCTGTGAGCTGGCCCAGGAACAAAGTATTTATCATTACAAAAGACTGGCCAGGCTCCCCAGGGTATCCAGTCAAGTGAGCATTAACAGGTAAACCTGTCAGACGAGATAAACAACGCACTCAGATTTCTGCTGTAGACCGCCTTTTCTGTGATGTAAGTATGATGTATATGGGGGTGGTGGTCTTGGGTTACACCCCTTCTGTGATGTAGGTATGATGTATGGAGGGGTGGTCTAGGGCTCCAGGGCAGGGAATTTAAAATTTCTATATAAGGGCAGGCACATCTTTGTTCTGGGTTCTTCCTCCTTTCCTGCATGTGAGGGGAGCACCCTGTTGCAACAGTTTAATAAAAATCAGGCTTACTAGCTTCTTTGCTTCTCAATATTCTCTGGTTGGCCTCTGTTATTTTCTCCTACCAATAGGGAACCTACGTAAGGACTCTATATGGGCTCTTGGATACCCCATAAGGGAAAAAGGGCAGATTTGGTATCAGTGGCTACCAGCCACGCTGGCTCTGCCTCCACTTCTGAATCCCAGTTCCTGGAAACCGAAGGAGGGGAGAGAGCTCTGGTGCTCGGATCCTGCTTCCGGGTTCCCCACAGGCATCTGTTTGGCTGCTGTCAGAACAGGACCCTGGATCCAGCAGAGTTTTTTTTATGTTCTTGGGGGTCAACAAAGGAGGAAAAGAAATTGAAGAGATTTGAGCAAGAATGGACACTGACGAACTCTGAAAGCGAAAAGTGCAATAATTGGGTGCACTCTCCCACCTTGGATCAAATATATGCTTCCAGGTGCCATAAGAAAACAGCAGAGATAGCGCAGGATAGTGTGCACCCCGGAAATGATCTCTTTCAGCTTCTGCCTTCTGAAAGAAGGTACAGGGTTATAAAGACTAGGACTATCCGCCTGAGAAACAGTTTCTATCCAAATGTGATTTTGGTTTTAAATGCAGTGTAAGGAGTCTCTAGGGACGTGGGTGGCACTGTGGGTTAAACCACAGAGCCTAGGGCTTGCCTATCGGAAGGTCGGCGGTTCAAATCCCCGTGATGCTCGGTCCCTGCTCCTGCCAACCTCGCAGTTCAAAAGCACCTCAAATCGCAAGTAGATAAATAGGTACCGCTCCGGCGGGAAGGTAAACAGCGTTTCCATGCGCTGCTCTGGTTCGCCAGAAGCAGCTTAGTCATGCTGGCCACATGACCCGGAAGCTGTGCGCCGGCTCCCTCGGCCAATAAAGCGAGATGATCGCCGCAACTCCAGTGTCGGCCACGACTGGACCTAATGGTCAGGGGTCCCTTTACCTTTACCTAAGGATTCTCTATGGGAGTATATTGTATTTTTAAAATGGGTTGTCAGAGTTTTTAGGGGGCTAACCAGGTTGGGATAGCTGGGATAGCAGGCTTGTTGGTTTTGAATGTCCTATGTATTTATTTATTTTTTCAATTTCGTTGTTCTGTACGGGACAATGATGTTATGTACTGAAGTTCTCACCCTGGGCCAGCAGGGGGATACTATAGATAGTTTTCACTCAGGTCCACATAAACAAACAAGGAATTGAAAGTGATGTTCAGTGATTGGATAGTTACAGAAAGTTGTTACTGTTGCGTTGTAGTGGAGCTCTATATAAGCAGGCTGGCTGAACCCTTCAGTTCAGTTCTGTTCTGGCCTGTGAATAAACAAGAGCTGTTGAAGAATCGCTGTGTCGTCTGATATGTTCACCCACAACTTAAAATAAGAATAAAGATTATCGTATCGTATCATACCCCTTTGCAGTCCTCTTACACAGTGTGTTGTTGTGATAATGGACGCTGCTCTTGCAGCCCACTAGCAGGACTCCTTAAAGGCTTCAAAATCCAGCATGTGAGAAGCCGTTGCCAACAGAGTCAGTGGATATGGGTGGGGGCCGGCAGCTTCATGAGTCGCATTGCTGGGCAACTGCCAAGGCATGTATCTCAGCAGGGGGCGGGGGCGCTGCCAGACCCCCAAAGCCCACCCACCCCAGCCCTGCCCCTCTGCTATTTCTGCATAGCCATCTGCAAGATTTTTTCCAGGGGTGGGGGCAAAGGCAAACACTGAAAGGGGAGAGTGGAGTAGCCTTTTAAAAAAAAAAACACAACACACATTGAGAATAATATTGCCTGTACATTTTGCCTCCTGACTCAGGTTTTCAAACCCTCCAAGTTTCCCTATTTTCCAGGGGCAATCCCCCCAGATTTACAGAAGCCGTCCCGGTTTCTTATTTGATCCCCAAAACGTCTCACTTTTCCGTAGGACGTTTCTGTTTTCGTTGGAGAAATGTAGGAGGGTATGGAGTTATCCGATCCTCAATCAATCTGAACGCAACCCTCGTTCAGGGAAGGTGTTTGGCTTTTTTTTACTGTTTACAGCGGTACCTCGGGTTACATACGCTTCAGCTTACATACTCTTCAGGTTACAGACTCAGCTAACCCAGAAATTGTGTTTCAGGTTAAGAACTTTGCTTCCGGATGAGAACAGAAATCGTGCTCCGGTGGCGCGGTGGCAGCAGTAGGCCCCATTAGCTAAAGTGGTATTTCAGGTTAAGAACGGACCTCTGGAACGAATTACAGTGGTGCCCCGCAAGACGAACGCCTCGCAAGACGGAAAACCCGCTAGACGAAAGGGTTTTCCGTTTTGGAGGCGCTTCGCAAAACGAATTTCCCTATGGGCTTGCTTCGCAAGACGAAAATGTCTTGCGAGTTCCTGCGGGGTTTTTTCCCCTTTCCCCCCCTTTTTCTAAGCCGCTAAGCCGCTTATCAGCTGATCCACTGATAAGCCGCCTAACAGCTGATCTCCAAAAGCCGCTAAACCGCTAATAGCGCTAATCCGCTAAGCTGTCAATGGGCTTGCTTCGCAAGACGAAAAAACCGCTATACAAAGAGCCTCATGGAACGGATTAATTTCGTCTTGCGAGGCACCACTGTAAGTACTTAACCTGAGGTACCACTGTACTGTTTTATTATGTTTTTATATGTGTTGTAAGTCGCCCCGAGTGGCTGGGGCAACCTAGTGAGATGGTCGGGGAAGAATAATAATAAAATAATAATAATAATAATAATAATAATAATAATAATAATAATAATGGAATAGGACATCCCTATTTTCACAGGAGAAATGTTGGAGGGTATGGGTTTTGCAATTGCTAGGAACTTGCTCTTTTTAAAAACGGTGGTCTGGAGATTGTGTTTTTTTGGGGGCTCCCCCTTTGTCCATCTGTCCCCCTGCCTCGCCCTATAGGTGCCGATGTATCTCTGCCTGTTTCCCTGCCCCTGTTTTTCACCAGCAAAATACTAGAGGATCTTGTCCAATCAGTTGAAGTTTTTTCCTTCAGGGTGCAGACATCACCCAGTTCCCCTGGGCCGAATGCTTTTTGGAGAGAGCTTTCCCTGGTCTAGTTATTCTGTCGACGCGACACTCAGATTTTCCTGGCTGAAGCCTCTGTGGTTACCAGTGGCGTGTGAGAGCCAATGTAAGCTAGTACACACACACACACACACACACACACACACACACACACATGATTAGTTGGGCTGTGAGGTCTGCAGGCTGCCGTGTCAATCAATACGCTGCAATGTGATGTTAGCTGCCTCTTAACCGCTGTTCCGAATCCGTCCTGTTTCATCTTAGGCCATGTTCACACCGCACATTGAAAGCACCGTGATTCCACTTTAAACCATCATGGTTTCCAACAGTGGAAGAATGGAGAAGGAAATTGACCGAATATGCAGAACTGGACAAATTGACTGGGAAGATTCGATACCAGAAAGACCAAAAGTTTATCGAGGACTGGGGAAAATTTACAGAATATCTGAAAGATATATGTGATACACAGACAACGCTTGTTGGTTTTGAAGAGACTCTGTGAAATAGTAAGAAATACTGCAAAAAAGGGAGTAAGAGGAAAAGGAGTGGGGAAAGGCAATATCATGTTTAGAAATGCGTTAATAAATAGAAATTTTTCGAAAGATTGACAGAGAAATTGAGGGAAGTCAAAAATAGAAGCATGAGTGTAAAATAATTTGTTGACTGTATAAAACTTGTTTGGAAAATGAATAAAAATTATTTTTAAAAAATAAAATAAACCATCATGGTTTCCCGCAAAGAATTCTGGGAACTGTAGTTTGCTGAGAGTCGTTAGGAGACTTCCCTATTTCCCTCCCAGAGCTACAATTCCCAGAATTCTCTGTGAAGGGCGATGGACTGAGAATTGTAGCTCTGGGAGGGAGATTTTTTTTTGGGGTGGTGGTCTCCTAACAACAGCACCCTTAACAAACTACAACTCCCAGAATTCTTTGGGGGAAGCCATGACAGTTTAAACCGGTGCCATAGTGCTTTAAGCATGTGGTGCGGGTGCAGGGGGAAAAGTTTAAGCCAGCCTTTCATCAACCTGGTACTGTCTGGATATTTAGGATGCTGGCTGGGGCTGGTGGGAGTTTTAGTTCAAAACATCTGGATGGCGCCAGATTGATGAAAGGCTGCTTTGAACAGAACAGTCATCTCCCTCCCTTAATGTACAAAGGTACAAACGTGTGTTTGCACACAAACCATCTGTCAACTGGACTTTCAGTTTGTCAATTGAACTTTCACCGTCGGAGCTTGATGCCGTACCAGTGAATCCGATGCTCCGTTTTTAATGATTTGGAACATTCGTGGTTGCCGAGTTTGATTTGGTGTTATTTTTAAAAACTGGCCTTCTTACAGTAGCTGGGAGAACAGGCTAGTCCCACCCATCCGTGTAGATTTATAAACACCTGTATGTTTATTTCATAGGTACCTCAATATCTCAATTTACCTCCCTGTGAGAAGTGAGGTTACAGAGACTAGGCAGAGGGCCTTCTCGGTAGTGGCCCCCGCCCTGTGGAACGCCCTCCCATCAGATGTCAAAGAGATAAAGAACTCTCTGATTTTTAGAAATCAACTGAAGTTTTTAATGTTTGGTGTTTTATCGTGTTTTTAATATTCTGTTGGGAGCCACCCCGAGTCAGTTCTGTGTCCAGGGCGGATGTCTGCCAGCTCGATCTGGTACGCAGGATGAGACCCTACCTGCCCACAGACTGTCTTGCCAGAGTGGTGTATGCTCTGGTTATCTCCCGCTTGGACTACTGCAATGCGCTCTACGTGGGGCTACCTTTGAAGGTGACCTGGAAACTGCAGCTAATCCAGAATGCGGCAGCTAGACTGGTGACTGGGAGCGGCCGCCAAGACCACATAACACCGGTCCTGAGAGACCTACATTGGCTCCCAGTATGTTTCCAAGCACAATTCAAAGTGTTGGTGCTGACCTTTAAAGCCCTAAACAGCCTCGGTCCAGTATACCTGAAGGAGCGTGTCCAACCCCATCATTCAGCCTGAACACTGAGGTCCAGTGCCGAGGGCCTTGTGGCAGGGTATAAATAATAATAAGTTGTTGCTGTTGCTGTCATTGATGAACTCTTCTGCATGAAAAAGGGCTTTCTATTGCCTGTCCTGACTCTTCAGTTTCATGGGATGGTCTTAAGTAATAGGAGAGAAGGAGAATAGCCAAACCGTGATCCCAGCTCATGTGGCGGGCTGCTCCCTTCTTCTGTGTGCCATTAAGAAGAGCCTTTCAGCAAGAGGGACTCACACAATGGGTTTGCTTTGTGAGCATCACCCACTGAACACTGACCATCAATGTGCAGACTCCATTTCACATCCCAAGCCAAGGAATTATCCCCCTCCTCCCCGCCGGATAGGGAATGACATTCGATTTGTAGTACATATAAGCCTTACGACCTGGAGAAAGGGACGCGGGTGGCGCTGTGGCTTAAACCACAGAGCCTAGGACTTTCTGATCAGAAGGTCGGCGGTTCGAATCCTTGAAACGGGGTGAGCTCCTGTTGCTCGGTCCCTGCTTCTGCCAACCTAGCAGTTCGAAAGCACGTCAAATTGCTAGTAGATAAATAGGTACCACTCTGGCGGGAAGGTAAACGGCATTTCCGTGCGCTGCTCTGGTTCACCAGAAGCGGCTTAGTGCTGCTGGCCACATGACCTAGAAGCTGTACGCCGGCTCCCTTGGCCAATAAAGCGAGATGAGTGCCGCAACCCCAGAGTCAGCCACGACTGGACCTAATGGTCAGGGGTCCCTTTACCTTTACCTTTATATGAAATGTGGACTTGAAAAGCCCTGTTGTGTACAACAGTGTTCCCCAACCTGGTGCCCTGCAGATATAGAGTCCAAAACATCTGTCTCAAAGTCCTGTCCTGATGGTGTCTCTGGGAATGGCGATTCCAGCAGCTCACTTTAAGGGAATGTTAGCAAGGTCTTCTCCCAGAGACAGTCTACGGGCAGGTAGGGTCTCATCCTGCGTGCTGGATGGAACTGGCAGACAGCCGCCCTGAACACAGAATTGACCTGGAGCTATGGAACTCACTCCCACAGGAGCCCACCAACTTAGATTAGACCAATTTGTGGAGGAGAGGGTTATTGATGTCTACTAGTCCGGATGCAGATCTCTACATGTTTCAGCCAGATCTACTGTTTTCACCATAGGCATACGAGCAAATGGTTTGGAGTGCTCCAAAAACATCTTTTGGAGTGACTCAAGCTGTGTTTTCCATCACACTTAACAGAACTCCGGAAACCAAAACACCTTGGCAGTTTCAGTTCGGCAAAATGCTCAGCTTCGGAGAATATCACATCCCAGAACCTCCCCTTTCATGCGAACTGGACGAATGTCGCTGTCCCTGAGAGAGAGTGGCGAGTCTTTCGCCCCTCCGGGATCCCAGGCTGCTACACCCCTCGCACCGATCCTGACCCCCTCTGCCCATGTGAAGGCGAGCAGCTCTTCGGGCTTGAACATGGCACCGTGTTCGTTGCCGCAACTCTGTCCTCCCCCTGGAGTGACTTAACCCTTGGCACTGGGTGCCACCATTTGCAATCTTTGGAAGGGATCTTGGGCCGTCGCAAGCGGCGGAGTCTGTGTCTGAGGGACGCTCTGTCCCCCGCACTTAACGGCACTAGGCTGGGGGACGTGGCGCCTTCTGGACACGGTAGTAATCTGCCTGGGGGGGTGGGGAGGATGACATCATGTCTGTAGAGCAACGGTGGAGCTTGAAAGACGCTCCTTTGATTTAGAAGTGCGATGGGGGCCGGCAGATCCTGCCGAAGACACGTCAGGGTCTGCGGTGTGAGGAAGAGACCCACACCAAGCATGAATCGTGGTTATAGAGTTTGAGAGTTAGGTTTGGGGCAGGTGGGGGGTGGGCAGACCTGGGTTCAAGCCAAGCAAAAGAATTTGCTCTGCAAAGATTATCCTCTGTGAATCACAGTGGTGAATACTCAATAGATGTTCCCCTCGTATTCTAACGTTTGTGGAATATTTGGTTTCCGTATTTGACATCCAATCCCCCTTTTTTTTTTGTTTGGCCGTGACATGAAATAGTGGGCGTCTGACAGCGTTCGATTGTTGACATGCAGCGGTGCTCAGTATCGTAATGCATTGGTTAGTACTGTATTTTTCGCTCTATAGGACGCACTTTCCCCCCTCCAAAAATGAAGGGGAAATGTGTGTGCGTCCTATGGGGTGAATGCAGGCTTTCGCTGAAGCCGGGAAAGGAGGAGGGGTCGGATAGCTGCCTGAAGCCCTCTTGCTCCCCGGGCTTCAGGCAGCTATCCGCAAGCCTTCAGAGCGCTCCGAAGGCTTGCGGATAGCAGCCTGAAGCCCGGGGAGCGCAGCGCCAACTCCCGCTGTGCTCCCCGGGCTTCAGGCAGCTATCTGCAAACCTTCGGAGCACATCCCCAGCCCCGCAAGCTCCGGGAGTGGCAGCAAGGCTGCGCACAACCTTGCTGCCGCTCCTGGACCTGTTCTGGGGGCTGGGGTCAGGGGGAGCTTGGGCTTCCCCCACCCCAGTCCTGCGGCCAAAAACGAAGCCATCCCGCTCGCTGTCTTGTCTTCTTTGCTCTTTGGGGCTGGGGGGGGGGAATATATATATTTTCTTTATTTCCCCCCTAAAAACTAGGTGTGCCCTATGGTCCGGTGTGCCCTATGGAGCAAAATATATGGTATATGGAACGAGCAGCGAGCACGATCCAGCCCTCCGCCAATGTGCTGGGCAGGGTGCAGATATCCACGATTAGCTACCAATGATATAATAACGGTGTTCTTCAATCTCGGGTCCCTAGACGTGGTTGTTGGACTACAACTCCCATCATCTGTGAACATTCACTGGGGATGATGGGAATTGTAGTCCAGGAACCACGTCTGGGGATCCGAGGGCGAAGAACAGTGATATAAAAGCGTGAAATTTCGGTAAACGTAGCAACACAAAGTGGAGGCTTCTGCAGATCAAATAACTTTGATTGGTCGTCTTCACTGACCTGGTGACCGCATAGGAACGTGAAAACATCTTTGCTGGATCAGGCCAAAGGCCTATCTAGGGCGCATTCAGAGATGGGGAATATTGTGTTAGTTTTCCTGATTATAATGCTGGTAATTCTGCCTCATTTTCTAATGTTCCTTTCCCACTAAACTACCTGTGCGCTACAGAACTGTGGCTTTTTAACCAATGTGTCTGCTTTTGAATTATGGTGCTGGAGGAGACTCTTTGAGAGTCCCATCAAGATCAGACCTATCCTTTCTGAAGGAAATCAGTCCTGAGTGCTCACTGGAAGGACAGATCCTGAAGCTGAGGCTCTAATACTTTGGCCACCTCATGAGAAGAGAAGACTCCCTGGAAAAGACCCTGATGTTGGTAAAGACGGAGGGCACAAGGAGAAGGGGACGACAGAGGACAAGATGGTTGGATAGTGTTCTCGAAGCTACCATCATGTGTTTGACCAAACTGCGGGAGGCAGTGGAAGACAGGAGTGCCTGGAGTGCTCTGGTCCAGGGGGTCACGAAGAGTCGGACACGACTAAACGACTAAACAACAACACTTGCATGTCACACTAAATGTAATCCACACTAGTCGGGTGTGTTGTGGCACAACGGCAGACATCGTTGGACAACGTTGCTTCTCTCCTCTCCCCCCTCCCTTTCTGCACCTGCATTCTTCTGTCTCCCCACCCCTAAAAAAAATACCCCCCCATTAAGACAGTAGAAAAGAACTGTATCCCGCTACACCCAGAGTCCCCCCCCCCCGGGTTAAACAGATATATTTGATTCTGGAATCAGAGAACACAGAAATGAACACTGTGCTCCATTTGTTTTCCAGAAGTGGCTTTTGGTGTGAAAACTAACAATGGGAGAAACGCCGGGGAAATGGAATAATTTGTTGCTCGGGCATACCGGCAAGATCCATGTTGTCTGACCCAGAAATAAATATATACCGTATTTTTTGTTCTATAAGACTCACTTTTTCCCTCCTAAAAAGTAAGGGGAAATGTGTGTGCGTCTTATGGAGCGAATGCAGGCTGTGCAGCTATCCCAGAAGCCAGAACAGCAAGAGGGATCGCTGCTTTCACTGCGCAGCGATCCCTCTTGCTGTTCTGGCTTCTGAGATTCAGAATATATTTTTTCTTGTTTTTCTCCTCCAAAAACTAGGTGCGTCTTGTGGTCTGGTGCGTCTTATAGAGCGAAAAATACGCTAGTTCCCTCCTGGGTATTTGAGGCAGTGAGGGGACACAGAGGACGAGGCCAGGGAACCGCATCTGTATCAGCCTGCATGTCGTCATTGCTTTTCCGCACGGGCAAGTGAGCTAAGAGACACTCCTCGGGTCCGTAAATCAAAAATTGAGCAGCGCTGGGTTGTGTGGAAAAGAGAAGACAAGCGACCTGCTTTGGCAGGGTTCCCCAATCTCTCAGCAGGGGAGCTGGGCTGGTGGTTTTGGCAGAGGAGGAGGGGGTCTCCCCCTGATCCCACCCCACCCTGAGGGAATCCAGAACAAGCTTCTCTTTGCTGGAGAAACCCACAGCTGAAATGGATGGCTGTTCGGGGGCAGGAAGGGAGAAAGGGGGTTGTCTGCCCCCTTGGGTCTGGAGTGAGAGAGTGCGTGAATAATAACAACAACAACAACAACAATAAATTTTATTTATACCCTGCCCTCCCCAGCCAGAGCCGGGCTCAGGGCGGCTAACACCAGTAAAATAACAGTAAAAACAGTAAAAGAAAGAAAGAAAAAAACAATTTAAAATACAGGTTAAAATGCAATTTAAAATGCAGCCTCATTTTAAAAGTAGCCCATAAACCAAAACTGTAAGGGGAGGGAAGACGTAAGGGTCAGACTGAGTCCAAACCAAAGGCCAGGCGGAACAGCTTTGACTTGCAAGCCCTGCAGAAAGATGTCAAGTCCCGCAGGGCCCTGGTCTCTTGTGACAGCGCGTTCCACCAAGTCGGGGCCAGTACTGAAAAGGCCCTGGCCCTAGCTGAGAACAATCTAACCACCTTGCGACCTGGGACCTCCAAAACGTGGTCATTTGTGGACCTTAAGGTCCTCCGCGGGGCATACCAGGAGAAGCAGTCCTGTAGGTATTAGTTTTCCACCCCGAGGCATAAGGTTTTTGCTGATGCTTAACTTCGTCGGAGGCAAGATTTAGCTGAGAGTTCCCTGGAAAGAAGGACCAGCTGTTAAACTACTCTGGGAACTATAGTTCTGGGAAGGGAGTAGGAGTCTCATAACAACTCCCATCACCCTTAGCAAACAGCAGCTCTCAGGATTCTTTAAAAGCTCAGCAGCTTCAGAGTGCTATATCCCATGGCAGCGTCTCCATGCCAGGAAGAACAGCACCTGTTGTGCTCCTGCCTGCCTTGCGGCTGTTTGCAAGCACGTACATGGGACGCGGGTGGCGCTGTGGGTTAAACCACAAGCCTAGGGCTTGTCGATCAGAAGGTCGGCAGTTTGAATCACCGCGAGGGGTGAACTCCCGTTTCTCGGTCCCTGCTCCTGTCCACCTAGCAGTTCGAAAACACGTCAAAGTGATTCTAGAATAATAATAAAAACAGTAAGAGGAATTCAGCCACAAAGCTCCTAAGCATATCCTTCAACATTTCTCCCATGAAAATAGGGAGGTCCCATTCCATAATGATATTTTTACTATTTATAACCGACGCATCTTACTGGGTTTGCCCCAGCCATTCCAGGCAGCTTCCAACATATACAGTAACATTATAAAACATTAAGCATTTTTTAATAACTCTCCTATACAGGACTGCCTTCAGACGGCTCAGGGGTCAGATAACTCTGTACCATCCAACATTTCTCTAATGAAAATAGGAAAATATGGGATGCGGGTGGTTCTGTGGATTAAACCACAGAGCCTAGGACTTGCCGATCAGAAGGTCGGCGGTTCGAATCCCTGCGACGGGGTGAGCTCCCGTTGCTCAGTCACAGCTCCTGCCAACCTAGCAGTTCCAAAGCACGTCAAAGTGCAAGTAGATAAATAGGTACCGCTCCGGCAGGAAGGTAAACGGCGTTTCCATGCGCTGCTCTGGTTCGCCAGAAGTGGCTTAGTCATGCTGGCCACATGACCCAGAAGCTGTACGCCGGCTCCCTTGGCCAATAAAGCGAGATGAGCGCTGCAACCCCAGATTGGCCACGACTGGACCTAATGGTCAGGGGTCCCTTTACCTTTATCGAGAAAACTGGGGGTGGTGGGGTTTCCCAAATGTGGTTGTGCTCCAGCTCCCATCAGCCACACCTGGCAGAGTTGATGGGCAAGAAAGAATAAGAAATGTCCTTATTTTCATCGGACGAATGTCGGAGGGTATTGAAGCAAAGTTTTAAGTCCTTTTCTACAGCTGTTCAAAGTGGTTGTGTTTTTGCACACAGGCACACCAGCTCCCTGCCCCCCATAACCCCCTAGCCCCCCCCAATGCATGCCTGCAGTCTGGGCTCTTGCCAGGAGGGGAAAAAATCCATGTCTCCTTGTACATCAAACAAAAATTAGGTCTTGAGCCGTCGCCGGCTTCTGATTGGCCGCCTTCCCCCTGTGTGTTTATTTACACGGCAATTAGTTAAACCAACTCCTTTCACTGGCCGGCCCTAACGCTTGCCAAGGTACACAGTTCATACGGCACCCCCTAGGGGCAGGGCGGAATGGCAGCGAGGGGAGGTGGGAAGAGAAGGAAAGTGGGGCGTGGAGGAAAGAGGACCAGGTGAGCGATTGCGATTGCAAGAAGAGACGGGAAGCTCTGGGGAGGGGGGGTGCGAGTCGGTTTCCTTGTTGTGAGAATGCGCGCAACTCAGACACACACACATGCACACGCAAACCAGCTCAGAGTCTCTGTTCCAACAAGCACGCTCTATCCTGCTAGGAAAACACACAGTGCTTTCTTCAGAGTTGGGATACAGTGAAAAAGTGGGTGGCCTGGTCTCCCTTTCCGCAGTTGAAATGTGCCTTCTTGGTGTGTGGAGGAGACTCTCTGGGGTCACTTAGTGGGGAGGGGAGGGCATTTGCACATGCTCAGAGACCACCTCATATGGAGTTGTGGCATTGCCAAAGGCGAACATGGGCAAACCCAGCACAATTTAATAATAATAATAATAATAATAATTTTATTTATACCCCGCCCTAACACCCCAGAGGACAGGATCACACTTCAAAACGACCTTGACAGATTAGAGAACTGGGCCAAAACAAACAAGATGAACTTTAACAGGGAGAAATGTAAAGTATTGCACTTGGGCAAAAAAAATGAGAGGCACATATACAAGATGGGTGACACCTGGCTTGAGAGCAGTACATGTGAAAAGGATCTAGGAGTCTTGGTTGACCACAAACTTGACATGAGCCAACAGTGTGACGCGGCGGCAGCTAAAAAAGCCAATGCAATTCTGGGCTGCATCAATAGGAATATAGCATCTAGATCACGGGAAGTAATAGTGCCACTGTATTCTGCTCTGGTCAGACCTCACCTGGAGTACTGTGTCCAGTTCTGGGCACCACAGTTCAAGAAGGACACTGACAAACTGGAACGTGTCCAGAGGAGGGCAACCAAAATGGTCAAAGGCCTGGAAACGATGCCTTATGAGGAACGGCTTAGGGAGCTGGGCATGTTTAGCCTGGAGAAGAGGAGGTTAAGGGGTGATATGATAGCCATGTTCAAATATATAAAAGGATGTCACATAGAGGAGGGAGAAAGGTTGTTTTCTGCTGCTCCAGAGAAGCGGACACGGAGCAATGGATCCAAACTACAAGAAAGAAGATTCCACCAAACATTAGGAAGAACTTCCTGACAGTAAGAGCTGTTCGACAGTGGAATTTGCTGCCAAGGAATGTGGTGGAGTCTCCTTCTTTGGAGGTCTTTAAGCAGAGGCTTGACAACCATATGTCAGGAGTGCTCTGATGGTGTTTCCTGCTTGGCAGGGGGTTGGACTCAATGGCCCTTGTGGTCTCTTCCAACTCTATGAATCTATGATTCTTCCCGGTTCAGAAAACCGGGCTCAGGGTGGCTAACAACAAATTTTAAACACTTAATTGATGCCACAAAAATCTGAATCAAAAGCGCTCACGGGGTGTTGCGAGTTGGACTAAGGAGGCCAGGGTTCGAATCTCCATTCACTTATGGCCATAGGCCAATCGCCGTCTCTGAGCCTTCCTCACAAGGTTGTTGTGAGGATAAAATCCGGAGGGGAGTAGCAGGTAAGCCTACTTGAGCTCCTTGGAGGTTAACAACAACGGCTATAACTGACCTTTGCACACAAAAAAAGTTCTAATTATAACTGCCTCTTTTAATTCAGCTGTGATTTGTGTATACATAATCAGAATTTTCGAGTTGGAAGGGAACTCAAGGATCATCTAGTCCAACCCCCTGCATTGCTGGAATATTTTTCTCAAGTCGTAGCTCGAACCCATGACCCTGAGGTTAAGTACCTCATGCTCTACCAACTGAGCTATCCCTAAGGCCATTTTTGTATCCAGCATCACTCAGCTACAGCCAATGAGTCGCTTCGGAATATTCGTTCCTCAGTGTTCCATTGCTGCCACCTCCGTCCGTCACCTTTTGATCGACACCAGTAGGGTTGCCATATTTCAAAAAGTAAAAACCAGGACACCCTGAAAGTTGTGGAGCTTTATTTTAGGATGGCCCCAAATTATTGAACTTTTATTTTAGGAAACCACCGAAATTGCTCAGCATTTTTTTCAGACCAACCCCAGAGTTGTTCCATTTTTCGATTGACTTTTCTAAGATACCTGACAGAGCGCCGCCTTTCGGAAATTCCCCCTGGACGTCAATTCCGCCCTTGAAATCCCAGACCTATGCAGCCCTAGACACCAGACAAAGCAGCTGAAGAAGGCAGAAAGCAAAATATTTTGCTTATTCCCCCCATTTTTTTAAAATTAAAATTTCCACAATTATAAGAAGTATAACAGAAAAAAGAAAACACACAAAAAAAACCACAATACAGTACTAAAAAACTAAAAAAGAAATCTTAAACACATATCCCTTAAAAACCCAATTTCTCTTACATTGTTAATTGACTTCCTCAGATCCCTCCCTTCTGAATTTCATTGTATCTGCATGTAACAGCTCTCCAATATCATTCTTAAACTAAAATTATTTCCAGCAATTAACTATCATTTTCTCTTTTCTTCCAGTTCTAAATCCAACTTACTTACAATTAGAACCTAATTTAATCCTAGGCCTATTTGGTGCTTTCAAGTGACTTCTAATTTTTAATATTACAATATTTATTCAAATAGTCCTTAAATTTCTTCTAGTCTTCTTGATATTCCTCTCCTTTCTGGTCGCGGATTCTTCCAGTCAAGTCGGCTAGCTCCAAAAAGTCCAACATTTTCATCTGCCATTCTTCCACCGTTGGGATTTCTTGGGATTTCCAATTTTTGGCTAACAGCAGTCTTGCCGCTGTGGTGGCATACAAAAATAGTTTGACATCTTTTTTGGGCAGTTCCATTCCTATTATTCCAAGTAGAAAGGCCTCTGGGATCTAAAACATTTTGCTTAAAAACTTACATTCATCTGAATCTTTTTATATGCAATTGCTGGTATATCTTGCAAATGATATATATGCAGTTGCTTTATATTCATAAATGAAATTCTTATTACTAATAACTCTAACAACATCTTTTCTGAGGAATAGTATCCCTCTCGAGATATGGCAGGTTCTCACTATCTCTAATTTCCGGAAACAGTTGCAAGACATTAAAAGTTCTGGCAGGCTCTCTCAGCTGGATAAAGGGGTCTTGACCGCTTGTTTGGGTTTCAGTCTTGTTTTAAATGTGTTTGTTATTGTTTTGTGCTTTTAACTGTCTTTAATCAGCTAATGTGTAACTCGCCTTGAGACGGTGGCGATTAAATCTCGGGTGATAATGATGAGAATGTCTGTTGTCTTGGACACGGTGACTGATAAACAGGAACGGTTTTCGTTGTTAACTGTGTACAGAGCAATCTGGCCTGAATTGCTGTTTGGTGCTATGGTGTCCATTTGCGTATTTTTATAACTCTCAATAGAGAAATCTGAGGGCTCCCTTGGACAAAAAACAAGGACACCAGCCAGGAATACCAGAGCAAAACAGCAGACAGTAGGCTTGGTCTTGATTGAAGACTGTCGCGACAGGACTCCCACCTGCCACCAGGTGGAACAAGATGGAAGCCCCAAACAAAAGAGCCCCAAACTTTTATTAGCTGCTCATCCCCATGTTACACCCCCCCCCCAACTACATCACGGTTACATCATGAAAGGGGAGATCTGGTGGCAGTAATCTGAGCATCCTGGACCCTGCCCCATGGTTCCCCTTGCCCTCCACCAAACATCCGTCAAGTGAAGTAAAAGAGATATTTACATTTCCCTGTTTCCCAGCCAAGTTAATCCCACCCTTTTGTCTTCATCTGGGTTTGCTATTTCTGGAATGGCTACCTGTCTGGCACTCAGGTATCAAGATACCAGGAATTATCACTCAGGCAGAGGGGCTGCTGAGTAGCTGAGCTCACATGTCTATATGAATTTCTGAAGTTTTCCCAGTGAGCCAGTAAAGGTAAAAGGACCCCTGACCATTAGGTCCAGTCGTGGCTAACTCCGGGATTGCGGTGCTCATCTCATTTTATTGGCCGAGGGAGCCGGCGTACAGCTTCCGGGTCATGTGGCCAGCAGGACTAAGCCGCTTCTGGCGAATCAGAGCAGCGCACGGAAACGCCGTTTCCCTTCCCGCCGGAGCGGTACCTATTTATCTACTTGCACACTGACGTGCTTTTGAACTGCTAGGTTGGCACAGTGAGCCAGTACATAGATGGCCTTTGCTGCACGATACCAAATGTAAGAATTCACTGATAAATGTGTCAGTGAGCCAGTACATAGATGCATTTATCAGTGAATTCTTACATTTGGTATCGTGCAGCAAAGGCCCTTGGAATAGATAGGAAGAGACTGCGATGAAGTGTTTTGTGGGGGCAAATCACAAAAGTCACAAAAGCGATTGTGCTGGTTTTGGTAGTGGGCTGCATGTGCATGATATTTGCTGGAGGGGCAACACCCCCCCCAACCTATACATAAATTCCTGCAACGTAATGCACCGCCCTGTGGTCGTCGAATGAAGGGCGGTGCAGAAATTTAATAAACAGATAAGAAAACAAGATAATATGTGTTGTTCTGCGCCCTGTTTGATGCCCGCCTTGTCTCCTTTGCAGTTCATCATCTCCGAGAGCGACCCGGAGGAGTCTGCATGCCCGCTGGAATGCCCTCATGAACGTGGGCGCCCGATTTGCGCCTCCGACGGAAAGCTCTACAAGTCCCCGTGCACCTTCCAGAAAGCTCGATGCCGCGAGCGTTCCCTCGAAGCCCTGCCTCGCTTCCGCTGCGGTGGGGCGGCCCACCGGGAGCCCAACTGTAGGTAGAGAAGGTTTTGGCAGTGTGGCCTAGTGGTGGGGGACTGGACAGAGGGAAGCTCTTTTTAATTTTTTTTTAATGTTTAAAATTTTTATTTTTTACCAACAACCAAAACACAAACAGTAAAACCCCCCAGGCGACTGATACACTGATTAAATAATAAATAATAACATATTCAAATCAACCATAGGTACAATTTTATATACGTTAATAGTTCCTCCACCCCATAGCTGTCAACCGTCCCTTATTTGGCGGGAAACTCCCTTATCCCAGCGCTGTGTCCCGCTGCTGTCCCTTATTGATGATGTCCCTTAAATTTCCCGGGTTTCAAAGGAAGCAGCTCCTCTCCCTCCCTCCCTGCCGGCCAGGGAGGAGGGAGGCTCCAACTGTGTTGCTTGGCTGCGTTTCTCACCCAATAAGGAGTCTAAGAACGACTGGGGGGTGGAGCTTGCATGCCTTGTGCCGATCAAATCGGCCTCATTGCCTGGGGACTCGCCTTTGCTCAGCGCTTCCCAGCGGAGAGGTGACAGTGGTTTTCCTTGCTGCATCCCCTTTGCTGGGTTGCTGCGCTATGGGAACCACCGCTTGAGGCTTCGTTTGGCTGCTGGCTGGGCTTTCTGCCTTTGGCTCGGAGGGGCTCAGAAGTCGAACATACTTGTGCTCTGAAAATCCCTTATATTAGCTGCTGAGCCCTTATTTTCGAGGCTGCTGGTCCCTTATTTTCAAATCTGTAAGTTGACAGCTAGGCTCCATCCACTTTTAACATTTTAATTGCCCCAAATTGTTCAAACCCACCCAAATAATTCAAAATCTTCTCAAACCAACCCTCTTCTTCCTCACTGACCTTAAACCCATTCATTCTGTGTATCTTCACAGTTAGATATTCTAAAATTATAATATTATTCAGTTTTTTCCTCCATTTGTTCACCCCTAGCTCTTCTGTATTTTTCCATTTACTCGCTATAACTTGTCTGGCTGCAGTTACCATCAATTTTACCCATTTACATTCCTCTTTTGTTTTTAACTCGGTGCTACTCATACTAATAAGAACCATTAATTTAGATATTCCCACCTTCCTACCCACAGTTCCTGATATTTCTATACCAATCTGTTTCCAAAATTCATTAACTAACGGACAATCCCACCACATATGACTGTACTTTCCCATCACTCCACATTTCCTCCCACAATTCTTACTTCCAGATTTTGTAATATGATATAACCTTTCTTAATTTGATTTTTCATAATGCTGTAAGATAAAAGAAACTAACCTAAAGGGAAAGAGAAAAATTGGAAAAAAACACCAAAGGAAAAACCGAAAAGTTGAAGAAAACAGGAAAAATAAAAGGGACTTCCATCTGTCCGTTACGTAAAATAATTTTTTTGAAATATTCACTCTAGGATGACATCCAACTGATCTACTTTCTGTTAGGCAATATATTCGCAATCTCCCAACTTATAAGTCTTAGATCAATTCATTTTCCTTTTAAACAAAATGTCCAGTAGGAGTTCTCTAATTGTTGTTAGAATCATAGAATCATAGAATCATAGAGTTGGAAGAGACCACAAGGGCCATGAGTCCAACCCCCTGCCAAGCAGGAAACACCATCAGAGCACTCCTGACATATGGTTGTCAAGCCTCTGCTTAAAGACCTCCAAAGAAGGAGACTCCACCACACTCCTGGGCAGCAAATTCCACTGTCGAACAGCTCTTACTGTCAGGAAGTTCTTCCTAATGTTGAGGTGGAATCTTCTTTCTTGTAGTTTGGATCCATTGCTCCGTGTCCGCTTCTCTGGAGCAGCAGAAAACAACCTTTCTCCCTCCTCTATGTGACATCCTTTTATATATTTGAACATGGCTATCATATCACCCCTTAACCTCCTCTTCTCCAGGCTAAACATGCCCAGCTCCCTTAGCCGTTCCTCATAAGGCATCGTTTCCAGGCCTTTGACCATTTTGGTTGCCCTCCTCTGGACACGTTCCAGTTTATCAGTGTCCTTCTTGAACTGTGGTGCCCAGAACTGGACACAGTACTCCAGGTGAGGTCTGACCAGAGCAGAATACAGTGGCACTATTACTTCCCTTGATCTAGATGCTATACTCCTATTGATGCAGCCCAGAATTGCATTGGCTTTTTAAGCTGCTGCGTCACACTGTTGGCTCATGTTGTTGTTGTATTATATTGATATACTATCCTTCATCGAAAGGTCACAGGGCAGTTCCCAAGATAAAAATACAAGATAAAACACAAAGAAATAGTTAAAACAAAACCCACCAAAAATAATACCCCCCCAAAAAACACATTTAAAAGGCTATAGTATATTAATCAGGATAATTAATTAATAACCATTGTTATTAATAAATTTCCACAATAGTTTTTCTCTCATCAAACTTCAGCAACAATTTCTCCCTATCAAGCAATTAATCTTTCCATTTTTGTCCACCCAAGAACCTCTCCGCTGTGATCATATATTAAAATAATATTCCCTAATGCTCTTATTCCCTAATTTTCTTATTATGTATTCATTAGTTCACGTCAAGTTCTGTATCTTCTGTTCCCGTTTCCTGTTGTATTTACCGTGGTTTTCCATCCTGGTTTCCTAAAGTTATCCCTTCCATTCATGCTTCTTCCTCATTTCGCCTCTGGGCCTGAGATCCTCCATCTTTCCCGTCCCGTGGTGAGAGAAGGGCTCTCTGTACATGCTCAGAGGTACCCTTGATGCCTCCAGCAGGCTCCATTTCTGATGCTGCGTCTTTCCTCCCGTCCAATGTGCAGATACCAACCTCACTCGGTGCCAGGAGGACCGAGCGACCGCCCTCTCGCAGTCCCGGCGTCAGTCTCACGCAACCTACGTCCCGGAATGCAATGAAGACGGCTCCTTCTTGCAGGTAGGACCTCCATTGTTGTTGTTTAGTTGTTTAGTTGTGTCTGACTCTTCATGACCCCCTGGACCAGAGCACGCCAGGCCCTCCTGTCTTCCACTGCCTCCCGCAGTTTGGTCAAACTCATGCTGGTAGCTTCAAGAACAGTGTCCCACCATCTCGTCCTCTGTCGTCCCCTTCTCCTTGTGCCCTCCATCTTTCCCAACGTCAGGGTCTTTTCCAGGGAGTCTTCTCTTCTCATGAGGTGGCCAAAGTCTTGGAGCCTCAGCTTCAGGATCTGTCCTTCCAGTGAGCACTCAGGGCTGATTTCCTTCAGAATGGAGAGGTTTGATCTTCTTGCAGTCCATGGGACTCTCAAGAGTCGCCACCAGAACCATAATTCAAAAGCATCAATTCTTTGGCGATCAGCCTTCTTTATGGTCCAGCTCTCACTTCCACACATCACTACTGGGAAAACCATAGCTTTAACTATATGGACCTTTGTTGGCAAGGTAATGCCTCTGCTTTTTAAGATGCTGTCTAGGTTTGTCATTGCTTTTCTCCCAAGAAGCAGGTGTCTTTTAATTTCCTGGCTGCTGTCACCATCTGCAGTGATCATGGAGCCCAAGAAAGTAAAATCTCTCACTGCCTCCATTTCTTCCCCTTCTATTTGCCAGGAGGTGATGGGACCAGTGGCCATGATCTTCGTTTTTTTGATGTTGAGCTTCTGACCATATTTCGCCCTCTCCTCTTTCACCCTCATTAAAAGGTTCTTTAATTCCTCCTCACTTTCTGCCATCAAGGTTGTGTCATCTGCATATCTGAGGTTGTTGATATTTTTTCCGGAAATCTTAATTCCGGCTACGGATTCATCCAGCCCAGCCTTTCGCTTGATCAATTCTGCAAATAAGTTAAATAAGCAGGGAGACAATATACAGCCTTGTCGTACGCCTTTCCCAGTTTTGAACCAATCAGTTGTTCCATATCATATCTGCCAATAAAAAATAAAAAGTGTAAATTTCCTGAAATAAAAAAGGGGACTCTCCTAGGGCAGAAATGACGTTCGGGGGGAGATTTCCGAAATGTGGTGCTTTGTCCTGGATCTTAGAAAGTCAATTGCTCAACAATTTTGGGGGTTTACTTTTTAAAAAAAACCCTCAACAATTTTGGGGTGTCCTGGTTTTTACTTTTTGAAATATGGCAACCCTGGCTATCCCCCATGATCTTTAAATGTTTTGAACAGGTGTGGGGAATCTCAAGCCTGGGTAGGGGGCAAATGTGGCCCCCAGCACACTCTCTCTGGCCCCCAGGAATCTCCCTAAGCCACACCCCTCACATGTGATTCTACAATTCCAACTGTCAAAATATCAGCAAATAATAATTAAACAGAAAGTTTGCTGTCTACGAATAAATTGTTAGTTAAATCATAACCTGTAAAAAAAAGAGCAAATTTACAATATATAAAATACCACAGTACACAAAGGATATATTGAATTGAGCAACAAGGCCACATAACTTTCAAAAGTATTCTTTGGGGGAAGACAAGGCTGTTTAGCGTGGAATTGTAGTGTGGTCAATGTGTGGTGTGCATGCAAAACCCTGTACTTGGGGAACTCTGGGAACTGTAGTTCTCTGAGGGGAGGGGGGTCTCCTCACAGCTCTTGGCACCCTTAACAAACTACAGTTCCCAGGATTCTCTGGGAGGAAGCTATGACGGTTTAAAGTGGCATGATACTATTTTTTTATTAAATAATATTTATTACTTTTAGAGGTTACAAAAAAAGAAGAAAAAAGAAAAATAGAGACAAGAAAAAAAAGGAAAAAGTGAAAAAACACCACAATACAATACCGTATACAAATAATATAAAACCCAACCCAAACCCATTAGACTAAACACATAAATCAATCAAAACAGAAACAGTTTAAAATACATCTCTCCTTTTCTATATTCTATCCTTCATTTCCTTGTTTCCTCGACTTCCTCACACCTCCCTTTTTGTATTCCAATTCTTCTAATTGTTTCAGCAAATCCTTTCCATCCTTCTCTGTTTTTTGTCATCTTGTAAATAACATATTTTTTAACCTTATTTCCCTTTAAGACTAAATTACTAAATATGAACTTTAACTTCCCAATCTTCTTCCACCCTCTCCTCTCCCTGGTTTCGGATTCTGCCAGTCCTTTCCGTCAAATCCATATAGTCCATCAACCTGGAGATCTTATGTCCGAGGCTCTTAATTCTTTTCCAAGACCCTTCTGCGGATCTTCTTCTAAAGTGGCATGATACTAGATGTGTTCCCCTGGCATGGACTCCATCTCCATTTTTGATATTATTATGCTATATAAATTATGTTTTTAGCGTTGTCCACCTGGGATCCTCGGATAAGGGGCAGCATATAAATTGAATAAACAAATAGATAAATAATGCACATTTAAAGCTGTGTCAGGAAGTCTGTAGATACCACTGTGGCGGGAAGATAAATGGCGTATCCGTGCGCTCTGGTTTATGTCATGGTGTCCCGCTGTGCCAGAAGCGGTTTAGTCCTGCTGGCCACATGCCCCGGAAAGCTGTCTGTGGACAAACGCCGGCTCCCTCGGCCTGAAAGCGAGATGAGCGCCACAACCCCAGAGTCGCCTTTGACTGGACTTAACCGTCCAGGGGTCCTTTACCTTTTTTTACCTGTTAGAAATGCACGCACCCCTTTTTGCCTCCTCCTAGGTTCAGTGCCATAAACAGACTGGCTATTGCTGGTGCTCCACACCTGAAGGGAAACCGATCAGTGGAACGTCGGTCCTCAACGAAACACCAAACTGTACAGGTATGATGCCCCACTTCTGGGTGCAGGAGACCCTGGGTTGCAACCAATAATAATAATAATTAATAATAATTATTTATTTATACCCTGCCCATCTGGCTGGGTTTCCGCAGCCACTCTGGGAGGCTTCCAACAAAATATTAAAATACAATAGTCCGTCGAACATTAAAAGCTTCCCTAAACAGGGCTGCCTTCAGATGTCTTCTAAAAGTCAGATAGTTGTTTATTTCCTTGACATTTGATGGGAGGGCGTTCCACAGGGAGGGCGTCACTACCAAGAAAGCCCTCTGCCTGGTTCCCTGTAACTTGGCTTCTCGCAGCGAGGGAACCGCCAGAATGCCCTTGGCGCTGGACCTCAGTGTCCGGGCAGAACGATGGGGGTGGAGACGCTCCTTCAGGTATACTGGGTCTTTGAGGCTGTTTAGGGCTTTAAAGGTCAGCACCAACACTTTGAATTGTGCTCGGAAACATACTGGAAGCCAATGCAGGTCTTTCAAGACCAGTGTTATGTGGTCTCGGCGGCCGCTCCCAGTCACCAGTCTAGCTGCCGCATTCTGGATTGATTGCAGTTTCCGGGTCACCTTCAAAGGCAGCTCCACGTAGTGCGCATTGCAGTAGTCCAAGTGGGAGATAACTAGAGCATGCACCACTCTGGCGAGACAGTCCGCGGACAGGTAGGGTCTTAGCCTGCGTACCAGAGGGAGCTGGCAGACAGCTGCCCCAGACACAGAATTGACCTGCGCCTCCATGGACACCTGTGAGTCCAGAATGACTCCCAGGCTGCGCACCTGGTCCTTCAGGGGCACAGTTACCCCATAAAGAACCAGGGAGTCCTCCACACCTGCCCACCTCCTGTCCCCCCAAAACAGTACTTCCGTCTTGCCAGGATTCAACCTCAATCAGTTACCCGTTACAACTCCCTCCTTCTTTGTCAGGTAGGAAACATGGGCGTCTGCAGAGATCTGTCCATAGCAGGAAATAAATCACTGGAAATGGGGAGGTGGCTGGTTGCTAACAAAAACATGAGAAGATTTGTGCCTGTGTATTTTGCCTCATACTGTATCTCGGTTTCCACAAGTGCTAGAAACTTGTGCGACCTTTTTCATGAAAGCTAGGAATCTGGGAGTTGCAGTTCATTTAGGGCAGGGGTAGGCAACCTAAGACCCGGGGGCCCGATCCGGCCCAATCGCCTTCTAAATCCAGCCTGCGGACGGTCTGGGAATCAGTGTGTTTTTACATGAGTAGAATGTGTCCTTTTATTTAAAACGCATCTCTGGGTTATTTGTGGGGCCTGCCTGGTGTTTTTACACGAGTAGAATGTGTCCTTTTATTTAAAATGCATCTCTGGGTTATTTGTGGGGCATAGGAATTCGTTCATTTTTGTTTGTTTCAAAATATAGTCCGGGCCCCCACAATGTCTGAGGGACAGTGGACCGGCCCACGGCTGAAAAAGATTGCTGACCCCTGATCTAGGGGGTGCAAGTGATTTCCCTTGTTCCTGCCACGGACGCTCATTGAAAGAAGGTTGAGGGAGGGGCTTTTTAACTCGCAGAAATCCAACTGGGGAAGCTTTTCCTGGCGCAGATTCCCACTCACTCAGTTTCTGTGCAGCTGTTTTAAGCTGAAAGAATAGCGTCCGCCACCCAAAAACAGTAGGTGATCCATGTTATGTACTGAAGTTCTCACCCTGGCCCAGCAGGGGGATACTGTAGATAGTTTTCACTCAGGTCCACATAGGCAAATAAGGAATTCAAAGTGACGTTCAGTGATTGGCTAGTTACAGAAAGTTGTTACTGTTGCGTTGTAGTGGAGCTCTATATAAGCAGGCTGGCTGAGCCCTTCAGTTCAGTTCTGTTCTGGCCTGTGAATAAACAAGAGCTGTTTGAAGAATCGCTGTGTCGTCTGATATGTTCACCTACCATTTAACAATCCAGATTAGAGCCGAGGGGACCTGAAACACAAAACAGGACCTATTGATGACTTTTTTAATTTTTTAAAACCCTGCCTATTTCTGTCCCCCTCTTTCTCTAGGGTCCTACACGGTGAGGACATCATGGCCAGATCCCAACTCATCTCGGAAAGGTAAGGCTGCCCCCTTCTCCCCGATCCTCTCCCCCGATTGCACACCCCACACCTCAGCCGGAAAATTTCTACCTAAGGGGATAACATTTTAAAATCCCGACCTACAGAGCTATGGGGTGGACTGTGGCTCGGACAGGGGAGGGCTGTAGAAGGTCTGCTTCAGGTCCCGAGTTTGAATCCTGACATCTCCAGATAAGGCTGGTACAGAATCCTGCCCCTAACCCTGAAGAGCTATCGTCAGTTAGTGTAGACAATCATCTGACTCAATAGAGGACAGTTTCCTATTTTCCTACTCCCTAATCTCCAACATAGGTTTTAGGGTCCCTTAAGGACACGGGTGGCACTGTGGTCTAAACCACAGAGCCTTGGACTTGCAGATCAGAAGGTCGGCGGTTCGAATCCCCGCGACGGGGTGAGCTCCCGTTGCTCGGTCCCTGCTCCTGCCAACCTAGCAGTTCAAAAGCACACCAGTGCAAATAGATAAATAGGTACCACTCCGGCGGGAAGGTAAACGGCGTTTCCGTGCGCTGCTCTGGTTCTCCAGAAGCGGCTTAGTCATGCTGGCCACATGACCCGGAAGCTGTACGCCGGCTCCCTCGGCCAATAAAGCGAGATGAGTGCCGCAACCCCAGAGTCGGCCACAACTGGACCTAATGGTCAGGGGTCCCTTTACCTTTACGGAAGGAAGGGTGCTCCATCTGCAGGCAGGTGTGGGTACTGCACATCCACTTCTGTGACTACAGTTGCTCTCTGCCCCCACTGGCCCAAGAAGGGCAGGAGGCGGAGCCTGGACTCCTGGGTTCCATTCCCAGCCGTGGGAGAGGGGTGGGTTAAACAGATGGACCCTGGAGGGGCACTATTACTAAGAAGAGGACCAAGCCCAGTTGTCTCATTCCACTCCCCCGTTTCTGCCCCTCGGCAGGCAGAAATCCAACAGGTTCAGCTCCCTGCATGTTTTGGATTTCCGCCTCTCCCGAGGCATGAATCCTCTGCCAAGTACCGTATTTTTTGCTCTATAAGACTCACTTTTTCCCTCCCAAAAAGTAAGGGGAGATGTGTGTGCGTCTTATGGAGCGAATGCAGGCTGCGCAGCTATCCCAGAAGCCAGAACAGCAAGAGGGATCGCTGCGCAGCTGTTCTGGCTTCTGGGATTCAGAATATTATTTTTTCTTGTTTTCCTCCTCCAAAAACTAGGTGCGTCTTATGGTCTGGTGCGTCTTATAGAGCAGAAAATACGGTAATCACCTTAATAGTAACCCCAGACTCTGACCCTCCTGTAGCTCTGAACTCCACCGCTCTTTGGACAGAGTAGATGACATTAAAACCTCTGTAATAGTTGCCTTCGAACTCTTTTCCTCCCTGAACGCAGAAGAAGGCACCAAGCCCCGGCCTACCCAGCCAAGCCCCTTCCCCCACAAGCAGGAAGGTAAGTGGCCCTACTCTTGTGTAACCCCCCCCCCCATCATCTCCCAAAAATCTGCTTCCCCGCTGCAGCAGTGAGCAGCTTGGCCTATTGGTTGCACTATGGCAATGTGTTGACTCCTTTGACCCTCCAGGTGTTGACGAACTACAATTCCCATCACCCCGGCCATTGGCCAGGCTTGCTGGGGCTGGTGGGAGTTGTAGTGAACCTTGTAGGGTCAAAGGTCCCCCACATATGAAAGGTGTTATGTACTGAAGTTCTCACCCTGGGCCAGCAGGGGGATACTGTAGATAGTTCAGGTCCACATATGCAAATAAGGGACCGAAAGTGACGTTCAGTGATTGGACAGTTAGAGACAGTTGTTACTGTTGCGTTGTAGTGGAGTTCTATATAAGCAGGCTGGCTGAACCCTTCAGTTCAGTTCTGTTCTGGCCTGTGAATAAACAAGAGCTGTTTGGAGAATCGCTGTGTCGTCTGATATGTTCACCCACAACTTAACAAAAGGCCTGTGATACGATGCGCTGATGGGAGTTATAGCCCACGGCGCCTGGTTTGCGTCGTGAGGGACTTGCAATAACATTTTTTTAAAGTGTTCCTCTCTTAATTGGGAGCAACTTTCTACTTGATCAAATGCCTTTTAATCCTTCGTGCCCACATTGCAAGCCTAAAAAAAATATTATATTGGTTGTACGAGCCTTTTCAAAACAACCAGTAAAAATATTAGGCTTGCGCCTGTGTTTGGGTAGTGAGATAGAAAAAGAGAAATGGCATTTAGAGGCTTCTCCTTGCGGTAGGAGGGACGTGGGTGGCGCTGTGGGTTAAACCACAGAGCCTAGGACTTGCAAATCAGAAGGCCAGCGGTTCGAATCCCCGCGACGGGGTGAGCTCCCGTTGCTCGGTCCCTGCTCCTGCCAACCTAGCAGTTCGAAAGCACGTCAAAGTGCAAGTAGATAAATAGGTACTGCTCCGGCGGGAAGGTAGATGGCGTTTCCGTGCGCTGCTCTGGTTTGCCAGAAGCGGCTTAGTCATGCTGGCCACATGACCCAGAAGCTGTACGCCGGCTTCCTCGGCCAGTAAAGCGAGATGAGCGCCGCAACCCCAGAGTCGGACATGACTGGACCTAATGGTCAGGGGTCCCTTTACCTTTACCTTACCTTGCGGTAGGAGGGGAACAACAACATTGAGGCAAATAATGCTTCTGAAAGCCAATTGTTAGAAATCGCAGGAGGGGGTAGGTCCTGCTTGAGGCTTTCAGGTCACAGCTCCCCCAAAAGTTGTTTTTCTTGGGGGGGAAATCACTCCGCGAAATTGCCTGAGATCACGGCAACAAAAATGGCTGCCATTCTCTCCTTTCTTGCAAGCGTTTTTTTTCTGGGAAACTTGTTAGAGATGCAAAGTGGTTGGGGAGGGTGTCGAAACAGATGGGTGGTGTGGGAGAGGTTTCCCCCCCCCCATAACATCTATTCTCCTGTCGTCCGTGCCTCTGTATGTGTGTGTGTTTGTGTGTTTCTGTCTCCCCCCATCTAGAGGGCACCTCCTTGCCGTTTCTCATTCCCATCATCATTCCGGATTTCAAGCCCAGCCGCACGGTGAAGCAAGCTCCAGGTGAGGGTCAGGATCTGTTGCTGTCATTTAATGGGTCAAATTTCAGGGGGGAAGTTCGCTGAACCTAATAATAATAATAATAATAATAATAATAATAATAATAATAATAATTTATTATTTATACCCCGCCCATCTGGCTGGGTTTCCCCAGCCACTCTGGGCGGCTTCCAACAAAACACTAAAATACAATAACCTATTAAACATTAAAAGCTTCCCTAAACAGGGCTGCCTTTAGATGTCTTCAAAAAGTCTGGTAGTTGTTCTTCTCTTTGACATCTGGTGGGAGGGCGTTCCACAGGGCGGATGCCACCACCGAGAAGGCCCTCTGCCTGGTTCCCTGTAACTTGGCTTCTCGCAGTGAGGGAACCGTCAGAAGGCCCTCGGAGCTGGACCTCAGTGTCCGGGCAGAACGTTGGGGGTGGAGATGCTCCTTCAGGTATACTGGGCCTTTGAGGCCGTTTAGGGCTTTCAAGGTCAGCACCAACACTTTGAATTGTGCTCGGAAACGTACTGGGAGCCAGTGTAGCTCTTTCAAGACCGGTGTTATATGGTCTCGGCGGCCGCCCCCAGTCACCAGTCCAGCTGCCGCATTCTGGATTAGTTGTAGTTTCCAGGTCACCTTCAAAGGTAGCCCCACGTAGAGCCTTGATTTTTAAAGCCCTAAACGCCTACTGCCCTGCATACCTGAAGGAGCGTCTCCACCCCATCATTTAGGCCCAACACTGTGGTCCAGCTCTGAGGGCCTTCTGGCAGTTCCCTCACTTCGAGAAGTGAGAGCAAAGGGAACCAGGCAGAGGGCCTTCTTGGTAGTGGCACCAACCTGGTGGAACGCCCTCCCATCAGTTGTCTAGGAAATAAACAACTGTACAACTTTCAGAAGACATCTGAAAGCAGCCCTGTATAGGGAAGTTTTAAATGTTTGATGTTTTGCTGTGCTTTTATTATGTTGGAAGCCACCCAGAGTGGGCCAAGAAATAATAAAATAATAATAATAATAATAATAATAATAATAATAATAATAATAATAATAATAATAATAATAATAATTTCAAGAAACCCCTCATCACAAATCTGGAAGTGTACTTGATGATCTGATAAAGTTGGTATAATAAGAATAATAATTTATTATTTATACCCCACCAATCTGGCTGGGCAGCTTCCAATAGAATATTAAAATACAATAGTCTATTAAACCGAGGCCATTTAGGGCTTTAAAGGTCAGCACCAACACTTTGAATTGTGCTCGGAAACGTACTGGTAATCTTTACTTGGACGTTGTTATGTTAACACATGCAAACTACTCGTTGTGTACGTATTTTGCAGTTCTGTTTTTCATCTTTTAATTTGTTGTCTCTTGCTGTCATTGTTCTCTCTGTTTTATATACATTACAAAATGAAATTGTAATAAAAACCTTTAGCAAAAAGCAGCCACAGTCGCTGGAGTCTCCAGGGTACGTCTACAGTCCTCTAGGAAGAACCAGGGGGTGGTCGGCTTATTTTATTTATTGGATAAAAATTTAGACACTGCTTGATGGTTAATAAGACAAAAAAACACCTCAAAGCAGTATGCAATAATACAAAACAATAAAATAAAGGGAAATGTACAGCTGTCCTTTAAAACATACGAAAGTCAAAATACTGAAGTAGATTTAAAATATCCTTCATTAGGCATAGCAAACCACACCTTATCAAACAAACTCTGTATACAAATTGTACAAAATACGAATTCAGCATAACAAGGTTTGTCCCAGTCAGATCTTTAACTCCAGAGAAAACCAATTTGCATAAATAATACAATATAACACTGCCACATCACCAATCAATTAAGAACTACTAAATCTCTTTATAATGGCCCAGTCTTTCTACATGGACAGCACTCAAAAATTCAGCCACTATTAAAGTAATTTGATGATTCTTGTCCAAGAGCAGGTCCTGAACGGTTGGTGGCATAGAATTGAGCCTGTTAAGGCCTCTAATAATTGTCTTCTGGCATATCACAAGAAAAGAAAATATGCTCCAAAGTATCAGGTTCCTGTTTACTACACTTGCAGAGACGCTCTGCTTCTGGGACAACGAAATATCTTCCTCTAACTATCATCGAGGGAAACATAGATTTAAAATATCTTGCTAAGCATTTGGGACGGCTTGTCTGGAAGGGGAAGAAATGTTTTGGACTGACGCCGAAAAGAGTGCAATTAAGGAGCCTGTTGATATCAATTGGCAGGGAGTTCCAGAGGTTAGATGCCGACACGCTAAACTTGTCTTCTTTGTTCCAATTGGTGGCTGCTTGCGCCACTCACTCCCACAGAATACCCGCCTTCATGTGAGCAGGAGCGGCGAGAGGCTATTGACGAGGCCCGGCAGCACCAACAGGAGGGCACCTTCATCCCGGAGTGCGAAGGGGACGGCACCTATAAGGCCGTGCAGTGCCACCAGGCCACAGGGTATTGCTGGTGTGTGAGGGTGGACACTGGCCGGCCTGTTCCAGGCACTTCAACGAGGTCAGTGTCGCCCAACTTGTGAAGTCCAGAATGAGGGGTCCTGGTTCAGTCGGTGGAGCAGGAGATTCTTAATCTCAGGGTTGCGAGTTCGAGTTCCACGTTGGGCAGAAGATTTCTGCACTTCAGGGGGTGGGATTAAATGACCTTTTATGCTTCTAAGTGGGTGACTCCCATCATCAACACAGTAGCACCATGAAGGCTATGTACAGTGGTACCTGGGGTTAAGTATTTAATTCGTTCTGGAGGTCCGTACTTAACCTGAAACTGTTCTTAACCTGAAGCACCACTTTAGCTAATGGGGCCTCCTGCTGCTGCCGCGCCGCCAGAGCACGATTTCTGTTCTCATCCTGAAGCAAAGTTCTTAACCTGAAGCACTATTTCTGGGTTAGCGGAGTCTGTAACCTGAAGCGTATGTAACCCGAGGTACCACTGTACATTGAAGGCACATCCTCCCGCCTCCTCACGTGAATCCTGGGAACTATAGATTACACACCTCAGAGCTACAATTCCCAGCACCCTTGACAAACTACAGCTTCCAGGTTTTTTTGGGGGGTCTATGCTGTCCACAGATGTAACAGTGTCTCCAGATGACCTGCTTATTAAGCATTCAGTCTGTTTTGTTTATTAGTGGTCTTCCCCACAATATTTCTGTAAATTAGGCCTGGGTGATATATTGATATACAGTGGTACCTTGGATTGCGAACTGAATCCATTCTGGAAGTCCGTTCTTAAACCAAAGCGTTCTGAAACCAAGGCGTGCTTTCCCATAGCGGCGGTGTCTCAATTTACACTCAACAGGAAGCGGAACATGTTCTGCTTCCAAGGCAAAGTTCACAAACCAAAACACCTACTTCCGGGTTTGCAGCGTTCTCAATCCAAGTTGTTCATAAGCTAAGCTGTTCTTAAACCAAGGTAATAATAATAATAATAATAATAATAATAATAATAATAATAATAATAATAATAATAATTTATTATTTATACCCCGCCCATCTGGCTGGGCCTCCCCAGCCACTCTGGGCGGCTTCCATAGAAACCAAAAATACAGTAAAATATCACACGTTAAAAACTTCCCTGAACAGGGCTGCTTTAAGATGTCTTCTGAATGTCAGGTAGTTGTTTATCGCTTTGACATCTGCTGGAAGGGCGTTCCACAGGGCGGGCGCCACCACCGAGAAGGCCCTCTGCCTGGTTCCCTGTAGCTTTGCTTCTCGCAATGAGAGAACCGCCAGAAGGCCCTCGGCGCTGGACCTCAGCGTCCGGGCAGAATGATGGGGGCGGAGACGCTCCTTCAGGTATACTGGACCGAGGCCGTTTAGGGCTTTAAAGGTCAGCACCAACACTTTGAATTGTGCTCGGAAACGTACTGGGAGCCAATGTAGGTCTTTCAAGACCGGTGTTATATGGTCTCGGCGGCCGCTCCCAGTCACCAGTCTAGCTGCCGCATTCTGGATTAGTTGTAGTTTCCGAGTCACCTTCAAAGGCAGCCCCACATAGAGCGCATTGCAGTAGTCCAAGCGGGAGATAACTAGAGCATGCACCACTCTGGCGAGACAGTCCGCAGGCAGGTAGGGTCTCAGCCTGCGTACCAAGTGGAGCTGGCAGACAGCTGCCCTGGACACAGATTTGACCTGTGCCTCCATGGACAGCTGTGAGTTCAAAATGACTCCCACTGTTTTGCCCAGGACCGGTTTGAGCAGCAGACTGCGATGTTGGTTTCACTTAGCAATATATCGCCGGTGAAACCTCCGCCGCTCCTGCATCCCTTTGCTGGAGCGAGGCGGTTTCACCAGTGATATATACGACGGGGAGGGAGAAACAAGCTGTATCGGCGAGGGGCGGATAGCTTGTTCCTCCCTCTGCATCTTGCCCGCTCACCTGTGATGTCGAAAAGCTGATTATCGCCCAGCCCTGGTAGGAATCGGTGCCTGAGCTTTCTTTTTTCCTCATCCTTTCCAGCCCCTTTTCCTTTTGTGCTGTGTCTCTCATATTGTAAGCTTGAGGACCGGGACAGTCGCTGAGTTTCTGACTGACTGCCTTTTCTGACTGAAGAGGGGGATTAAAAAAAGTAATCATATTGCCGTCATTGCTAGTATTCTCGTTGATGTTAGTATTCGCTCGGCATCTCTCGTCTTTCTTTCTCGCAGGAACTTCCCCCCGGACTGCGAGGCAGATGCGGCGGCCAAAAATGCAGAAATGAGCTCCCTATTCCGGGATCGGCTTCTGCCAGGTGAGATCATGAATCTCTGCTGCTTCTTTTCTTCTTCTTTTTTTAATAAATATTTTATTAGTTTTTTAACATATCATTTTCAACAATTATTAAACATGCTTTTATATCTTATACGTTGTTTTTGACTTCCAGCAGTCACATCTGAAAATTTTCCAATCTCTTCACTTAATTTACATTTCTTACTTTCACTGTTACGTTTAAATAACTAATATCTCTCTTCTTTATCTTCTTTGCAATGTTTCATATATTTCTCTTTTCAAAACCTCTTGTAGTCCGACTAGCGTAATTTGTTGACTACAGTTGCTCTTCAAATAATTTGTATATTTCTTCCAATCTTCTGTAAATCTCTGGTCCTGCAGGTTTCGAATCCTTCCTGTCATTTTGTCCAATTCTGCATAGTCCGTTAATTTTGTCTGCCATTCTTCTTTCATCGGTACAGTGGTACCTCGGGTTAAGTACTTAATTCGTTCTGGAGGTCCGTTCTAAACCTGAAACTGTTCTTAACCTGAAGCACCACTTTAGCTAATGGGGCCTCCTGCTGCTGCCGCACCGCCGGAGCACGATTTCTGTTCTCATCCTGAAGCAAAGTTCTTAACCTGAAGCACTATTTCTGGGTTAGCGGAGTCTGTAACCTGAAGTGTCTGTAACCTGAAGCGTTTGTAACCCGAGGTACCGCTGTATTTCTTCTTGCTTCCATTCCTGGGCCAACAATACTGAATCTCTGCTTCTTTTCAAACACTTTTTCACCAGGTGCCACTGAGCACAGGCCACAGCTGTCAACTTTTGCCTTTTCTTGCGAGGAATCTGTTAAGTTGTGGGTGAACATATCAGGCGACACAGCGATTCTCCAAACAGCTCTTCTTTATTCAGAGGCCAGAACAGAACTGAACTGAAGGGTTCAGTCAGCCTGCTTATATAGAGCTCCAGTACAACGTAACTGTAACAATTTTCTAAAACTATCCAATCACTGAACGTCACTTTCGATCCCTTATTTGCATAACTATCTACAGTATCCCCCTGCTGGCCCAGGGTGAGAACTTCAGTACATAACAGAATCCTATTCCGAATAAGGGAATTTCCCTTAAGAAACGGGAAACGTTGACAGCTATGGCACAGACCCGTGTGAGTCTCGAGAGGCAAATTGTTCCCTTTGTTCTTTCCTGCTAGGTTGCCCAGGCTCCAAGAAGGTAGTGTTTCTCTCCAATCTGATCAAGGCCTTGGCTTCCGACATGTTGCAGTCAAGAATGTTGCCCGTTCCATATCGAAGGTAAATACTGCTCTTTCTCTTTCTCTCCCTCTCTCTCTCTCTCTCTCTCTCTCTGAAGGGGCACAGGGGAGAGAGTTGTTGCCAAACGTTTTAAGCAAGAGTTGAAATCTAATGGAAGATTCCATCGTTGAACCAGAAACAGGTTTGCTTGTGAAATAATGGTCATGATGTTGTTGTTTAGTCATTTAGTCGTGTCCAACTCTTCGTGACCCCCTGGACCAGAGCACGCCAGGCACTCCTGTCTTCCACTGCCTCTCGCAGTTTGGTCAAACATGCTGGTAGCTTCAAGAACACTGTCCAACCATCTCGTCCTCTGCTGTCCCCTTCTCCTTGTGCCCTCCATCTTTCCCAACATCAGGGTCTTTTCCAGGGAGTCTTCTCTTCTCATGAGGTGGCCAAAGTCTTGGAGCCTCAGCTTCAGGATCTGTCCTTCCAGGGAGCACTCAGGGCTGGTTTCCTTCAGAATGGAGAGGTTTGATCTTCTTGCAGTCCATGGGACTCTCAAGAGTCTCCTCCAGCACCAGAATTCAAAAGCATCTATTCTTCGGCGATCAGCCTTCTTTATGGTCCAGCTCTCACTTCCTTACATCACTACTGGGAAAACTATAGTTGCCACCTAAGGACCACCCTTCGTTGTTCCCATCTGGTCTGTCTTGAGAAACAATGGAGTAAGCCTCTGGGGGTGAAATCAATTCTGGGAGGTTAGGTAGTTACAATGGAATGGTCTCGGTGGTGGGGCGGCACACATTTTTATTCTTATTTATGTATGATTATTACCGTATTTTTCGCCCCATAGGGCGCACCGGCCCATAGGGCGCACCTAGTTTTGGGAGGGGGGAAATAAAGGGGGGGAATTATTTTTCCCCAGGCATGGCGTTGGGGTGGGGGAATCCCTAAGACAGCTGGATGGCGCTTTCTACGCCTCCTTCCAGCAACTCCTTCAGCCAAGCTGGTGCCAAACGTCTTGCTCTGCTTTCCTTTGGACCACATCAGCCAGGCTAAGAGGGGGGTCTTGTTGTCTGGTCAGTCCAGGACCTCTAGATCATGGGTAGGCAAACTAAGGCCCGGGGGCCAGATCCGGCCCAATCACCTTCTAAATCCGGCCCGTGGACGGTCCAGGAATCGGCGTGTTTTTACATGAGTAGAATGTGTGCTTTTATTTAAAACGCATCTCTGGGTTATTTGTGAGGCACAGGAATTCATTCCCCCCAAAATAAAATATAGTCTGGCCCCCCCCATTAGGTCTGAAGGACAGTGGTCCAGCCCCCTGCTGAAAAAGTTCGCTGACCCCTGGACTAGAGCATTCTTGGGGTCCCTTCCAATTCTAGAACTCTATGATTCTAGAATTTTTGCTAGATTCCAAGCCTGCACTCTTGGAGTTTGGGGTGGCAGGCAACAATAAAGGTAAAAGGACCCTTGACCATTAGATCCAGTCGTGGCCAACTCTGGGGTTGCGCCGCTCATCTCACTTTACTGGCCAAGGGAAGCGGTGTACAGCTTCCAGGTCATGTGGCCAGCAGGACTAAGCTGCTTCTGGCGAACCAGAGCAGCACACGGAAACGCCGTTTACCTTCCCGCTGGAGTGGTACCTATTTATCTACTTGCACTTTGACGTGCTTTCGAACTGCTAGGTTGGCAGGAGCAGGGACCAAGCAACGGGAGCTCACCCCGTTGCAGGGATTCGAACCACAGACCTTCTGATTGGCAAGTCCTAGGCTCTGTGGTTTAACCCACAGCGCCACCCGTGTCCCTTGGCAGGCAACAATGCTTTAGAAGACATTTCTCATTTGGCTTTAGTAGAAATGATATTAGGAGTTATGTATAAATAAGTATTAAGTTCCAGGATTTAAGGTACTTTATCGTAATATAAGGTTAAAATAAAATAAGGTAAATTGAATGACAGAATATTATGAAAGATGAAAAGGATTTGCTGAGTTAATTGATAGGTTAGACTGTTAAGATAAATTATCCAATAAAAATTGAGAAAGATGGAAAGAATTTGCTGAAACAAATAATTAAATTAGAATACAAAAAGGGAGGTGTGAAGAGGTCGATGAAACAAGTAAATGAAAGACAAAGAGATGGAATATTGGATGTGTGTTTTATTTATTTATTTTTTACTGTTATTGCTGTATTTTTCTTTCTATTTTTCTTTTTTTTATCTATTTTTTATATATTGTAATGTATATGTTGTTAATTTTTTTTTTGCTGTTTGTTTTCATTTTCCCTTTTCTGTAATCTCTAAATTCTTAATAAATATCATTTAAAAAAATAAAAATAAAAGACATTTCTCTTTTTCAAGGAATGCCCATGTCCTGGGCCCCCCCAAACTAGGTTTCCCTGACCCAGTAAGGCACTCCTGACCCCCTCTTTTCCGCAACTGCAGGTTTTCGGACAGCCTGACGGGGCCCAGTCTGGAGGAGCGTGCGGTACGCTGGCAGTTCGTCCGCCTGGACAAGGACTTCAGCAACAGCATCAGCGAGCGGGAGCTGCGGCCCCTCAAGCTCTACATGAAGAAAAACACCCGGCCCAAGCGCTGCGTCCGCAAGTTCCTGGACTACTGCGACCTGGATGAGAACAAGCTGATCTCCTTGCATGAGCTCAAAGGCTGCCTGGGGCTGAGTTAGCCCGACACACGTGGTGCGTATCCTGCCATGCCCCTCGCTCACCTGTTGGTAACTCCACAATATTATTATTATTATTATTATTATTATTATTATTATTATTATAACTCCAGCAGGTACAGAATGCCGCAGCGAAGCTCCTTACAGGGTCCTCGCCGCGGGATCACATTCATCGAGTGCTTTACCAACTGCACTGGCTCCCGGTGGAGTACAGGGTCAGGTTTAAGGTGCTGGTTTTGACCTTTAAAGCCCTACGTGGCCTAGGACCCACGTACCTACGGGACCGCCTTTCCTGGTATGCCCCACGGAGGACCTTAAGGTCCATAAATAACAACATTTTGGAGGTCTCAAGGTGGTTAGATTAGTCTCAACGAGGGCCAGGGCCTTTTCAGTACTGGCCCCGACATGGTGGAACGCTCTGTCACAAGAGACCAGGGCCCTGCGGGACTTGACATCTTTCCGCAGGGCCTGCAAGACAGAGCTGTTCCACCTGGCCTTTGCTTTGACTCAGTCTGACCCTTCTGTCTCCCTCCCCTTGTGGTTTTGATCTATGGGCTACTTTTAAAATGAGGCTGCATTTTAAATTGCATTTTAGCCTCTATTTTAAATGGCTCCCCCCCGCATTATGTTTTTACTGCAATTTTACTGGTGGGCCCTGGAGGGCAGGGTATAAATAAAATGTATTGTCAGTTATTTGCATTTATACCTCACCTTTCCTCCAGGGAGTTCAAAGTGGCATAAAAAGATATCCTTTTTTAATCCTCACAGCAACCAACAACCCTGAAGGGTAGGTTAGGCTGAGAGGGAGTGGGAGTGGCTGGCTAACTAGACCACACCCAGTGAACTTTTTGGGTTTTGGGGGGTTTTTTGCAACATCTCCAAAAAATAAATAAATAAATTGCAGTTTTCTAAGCTATCTTTTCGGAAATTCGCCCGCCCACCCCAAATCAACACTTTCTATGTAGGCTGAAATACGCTTGGACATTTTAACCGAATTTTGAAAATTCTGCCAGGGCGATGTTTTTGACGGACGAATCCCGGATATGTTCGGGAAATTCCAAACGTTGGGCAGCTCTCATATATGTTCCAAAATTCGGCAGGGGAAGAACTATATGTAGAATGATAGGTCAATAGATGGATAGACAGACAGACAGACAGATAGATAGTAATGGATGTAAAATTTGGCATTCTGAGAAAGATAGATAGATAGATAGATAGATAGATAGATAGATAGATAGACAGACAGACAGACAGACAGACAGACAGACAGACAGACAGACACACACGCACATACACAGAGCAGACCCTCGAGTTGTGAATGTGATCTGTGCAGGAGGCACATTCACAACCCACAGCGTTCGCAACCAGCAGCGCCGCATCTGTGTATGCGCAGGTCAAGATTTGGTGCTTCTGCGCATGCGTGAGCGCAGAAACCCAGAAGTAACCCGTTCCGGTACTTCCAGTACCGCGGTGCGCAACCCGAAATGTCTGTAAATGTCTGTACAGTCATACCTCGTGTTGAACGCGCTTCGGGTTGAGCGCGTTCGAGTTGCGCTCCGCGGCAACCCGGAAGTAACGGAGCGCATTACTTTCGGGTTCCGCCGCTTGCGCATGTGCAGACGCTCAAAATGATGTCACACGCAGAAGTGGCGAAAAGCAACGCGTGTGTGTGCAGACGTGCCGTCGCTAGTTACATTTGCTTCTAGGTGCGAACGGGGCCCCGGAATGGATCCCATTCGTATCTAGAGGTACCACTGTATATATATATAATGAAATTTAAACACTGCTTGATTGTAAAAAACAAAATGCAAAGAGGTGATTAAAATGGGCCACAAATGCAATAATGCTTATTTATTTTATAAAGGCTGAAGAAATGCAGAGTGGGTTGGTAGAGATATTCTTTAGCTGGAGTGCAATTTGTCTTGCAACCAGGCCTGACCAGACGCCACCTTGCTTTCTTATGCCTGCCATCACCGATGAGTACTGTATTTTTCACTCTATAAGACGCACCAGACCATAAGACGCACCTCGTTTTTGGAGGAGGAAAACAAGAAAAAAAATATTCTGAATCTCAGAAGCCAGAACAGCAAGCAATCCCTCTTGATGTTCTGCCTTCTGGGATAGCTGCGCAGCCTGCATTCGCTCCATAAGACGCACACACATTTCCCCTTACTTTTTAGGAGGCAAAAAGTGAGTCTTATAGAGCAAAAAATACGGTAATTTGGATGCCGTTTCCACCCTGCTCCTTGTCTCTCCCCAAATATGCACCTGTGAGCGCCCAGGAAGGCAACCTGGTTGGGCAGGTGAGGGCAGCTTCCAGCTGCTGCAGGGCTCGGACCAGGAGCCCTGTGGATGAGACCCCCCTCCCCTACACCCCACACCACTAGGGCTGCTAGTCGGAGGACGAGGCAGCTCCCCCATTGCACCAGCTTTTTGTTATGGCCAAGCGCCCACCATAAGTCTCTTCCTTTGAAGGCCCTGAAAACTTGGAGGTGGACATCAGCGAAGGGGACGGCTGGAGTTTCAGGCAAGGGTGTACGCACCATGGACAGGATCCTAGTTGGTCCCAGAGTCATGTGGCCTGCGAGAGCCAATCGGGTGCCACTGCATGCTACATAGCTCTGAGCCCAGATCCCCTGGGATCCCGTTTTTCTGCCTCCAAATTGGTCACCTGGCTTTCCTTAATCCTGAATGTGGCAGCTAGACTGGTGACTGGGAGCGGCTGCCGAGACCATATAACACCGGTCTTCAAATACCTACACTGGCTCCCAGTACGTAGACAACTGATGGGAGGGCGTTCCACCAGGTTGGTGCCACTACCGAGAAGGCCCTCTGCCTGGTTCCCTGTCCTCTCACTTCTCGAAGTGAGGGAACTGCCAGAAGGCCCTCAGAGCTGGACCACAGTGTCGGGCCTAAATGATGGGGTGGAGACGCTCCTTCAGGTATGCAGGGCAGTAGGGCTTTAAAGATCAAGGCTCTACGTGGGGCTACCTTTGAAGGTGACCCAGAAACTACAACTAATCCAGAATGCGGCAGCTAGACTGGGGACTGGAAGCGGCCGCCGAGACCATATAATACAAGGTCTTAAAAGACCTACACTGGCTCCCTGTATGTTTCTGAGCACAATTCAAAGTGTTGGGGCTGACCTTTAAAGCCCTAAACGGCCTCAGTCCTGTATCCCTGAAGGAGCGTCTCCACCCCCATCGTTCTGCCTGGACACTGAGGTCCAGCTCCGAGGGCCTTCTGACAGTTCCTTCACTGCGAGAAGCCAAGTTACAGGGAACCAGGCAGAGGGCCTTCTCGGTGGTGGCGCCTGCCCTGTGGAACGCCCTCCCTTCAGATGTCAAAGAGAAAAATAACTACAGTGGTACCTCGGGTTACATACGCTTCAGGTTACAGACTCCGCTAACCCAGAAATAGTGCTTCAGGTTAAGAACTTTGCTTCAGGATAAGAACAGAAATTGTGCTCTGGCGGCGCGGCGGCAGCAGCAGGAGGCCCCATTAGTTAAAGTAGTGCTTCAGGTTAAGAACAGTTTCAGGTTAAGAACAGACCTCCGGAACGAATTAAGTACTTAACCCAAGGTACCACTGTACCAGACTTTTAGAAGACATCTGAAGGGAGTCCTGTTTAAGGAAGCTTTTAATGTTTAATAGATTATTGTATTTTAATATTTTGTTGGAAGCTGCCTAGCATGGCTGGGGAAACCTAGCCAGATGGACGGGGTATAAATAATAAATTATTATTATTATTATTATTATTATTATTATTATTCCTTGCCCATCTCTTTGGCATCTGGTCTCTAAAACAGCAGCAGCCTCACCAGCCTCTGAGATTTGCCAGGGCTTGGAACAAACTGTTCCTCTCTCAAAGCCTCACCACCGCCCCCCAACCACCCTTCCCCACCCCAGCTCCAGCCTCTCCCTCTACCAGCTTCCATCGCAGACAAAGGGGGACTCTGTGCAATACCTTCTGGCGGATTAAGCGTGGATTAGCTGCGCGGAACACAGTTGCCTGCAAAATGCTTGCAGCCTCGACTCTTCTCGGAGCAGAAAGTGGGGGGGGGGGATTGATTAGGTTAACTTGAAACGCTCTACGCACCTCTCCAAACAGGGCAAATTGATTTCTTGTTCCTTGAAACTGCATGTGGGAGATTTGAAACCCTAATTAAAGGCTAAAATGCTTTGGGTTTCTTCCCCCCCCTCCCCCGCTAACTTCACACAAGGCAAGTGGCGGAATTTTATTTTTAATTTTTATTAATAATTTATTTACAACACAGTCCACAACAACTCATACAAACAAACAAACCCACCGCCGTTGTCAATTTAATTATCAAAATTAAACTCCTATCCCCTTACACAAAGAAAACATAATATAAAAATAAAAGACTTTCTTTGTCCTGTAAATAGCCTCTTTGTTTACTTCTTGTGTACTGTTTCTTTTATATGTGATTATTACAATTTTTTCCTAACTATGACTTTAAAAAACCACAAAGTCTCCTGTAGAAATTAATCGAAAGAAGTCCAGGTGTATATTTGGGGGCAGTGTTTGGTAAAGTATTTTCTGTGTTTTCCCCATTCTTTTTGAAATCCTTGTCTGGCCTGTCCCCTAGTTGTCTCTGTTAATCTGGCCAATTCAGTATAATCTAATAATTTATCCTGCCATCAGTGGCGTAGCGTGGGGGGTGCAGGGGGGGCCGGCCGCACCGGGCGCAACATCTGGGGGTTAGGGTTAGGGGGTGCAAATCCACGGGTTAGGGGGCACAAATCCAGTAGCGTGGGGGTGCAGGGGGTCCGGCCGCACCGGGCGCAACATCTGGGGGTTAGGGTTAGGGGGCGCAAATCCACGGGTTATGGGGCACAAATTACTTGCCTTGCCCCGGGTGCCGACAACCCACGCTACGCCACTGCCTGCCATTCCTTTTTTGCTGGCACACATTCTTTTTTCCAATTTCTGGCAATTAAGGTCCTCGCTGCGCCTGTGGCCAGTGGCGTAGCGTGGGTTGTCAGCACCCGGGGCAAGGCAAGTAATTTGCGCTCCCTAACCTGTGGATTTTACCACTCGAGTCTCTTCCACTAGATTAGCGCCCCCCCCCAAGATGTTGCGCCCGGTGCGGCCGGCCCCCCTTGCACCCCCCACGCTACGCCACTGCCTGTGGCATAAAGGAATATTTTCTTCTTTTGCTTTACCTGTGTCTGTTATTCCTAATAGGAAAGCGTCTGTATTTTTCACAAAGTTGTATTTAAACATTTTTTTTTAAGTTCATCATATACTATATCCCAGAAGCTTTTGATGTTTTCACAGGTCCACCAGATATGTATAAGTGACGGAATTTTAATTTTGCCTCTATTCACTTGCTTAATTCTCCCAAAGCTTCTCTCTGCCTTTCGGGTTGGTTTTTCCTCTTCCCCAATTTAATTCACTGCCGTTCCTGGAAACTACCTGCAAGAGCAAAGAATGACAGTCTGAAAAACTTTCCGTTTGCATTCAGGTTATCTTTCTAGGGTAGGGATGTGAAATTAAGAATGAGTCAGTTTCTGAAGGCTGGATGCGGGTCCCATAGCCAACTCTGCAAAAGACTCAGCTGCTATTTTATAACAGATTAAGCACAGGACAGGGTGGTGCTGTGGGTTAAACCACAGAGCCTAGGACTTGCCGATCAGAAGGTTGGCGGTTCGAATCCCTGAGACGGGGTGAGCTCCCGTTGCTCAGTCCCTGCTCCTGCCAACCTAGCAGTTCGAAAGCACACCAGTGCAAATAGATAAATAGGTACCACTCTGGCGGGAAGCTAAACGGCGTTTCCGTGCGCTGCTCTGGTTTGCCAGAAGTGGCTTAGTCCTGCTGGCCACATGGCCTGGAAGCTGTACGCCGGCTCCCTCGGCCAGTAAAGTGAGATGAGCGCCGCAACACCAGAGTCGGCCACGACTGGACCTAACGGTCAGGGGTCCCTTTACCTTTACATTCCAAAATATTAGATAAAAGACAAATAAAATAAAACATACATAAAGCAGCAGTGTTTTGTGTTGTGTAGGCTCCCATGATGTAAGTCATGGGCCCAGCCTGCTAGCCTGCTCCCTAAAATATCACAGGTTTGCTCCTTTCTATATATAGGGTGCCTATATTCTGCATGGACTGGTTGCATGACAACATGCGCAAATGGCTTGAGATACCTATTAGGTCCATAAATTACCATATATTCAATACACAAAACAGCAACAATTTGTTGTTGACAAAGGACAGATTGACATATAAAGGGCCCCATGACCTTCAGTAGCTTAAAGGTAAAGGGACCCCTGACCATTAGGCCCAGTCATGGCCGACTCTGGGGTTGCAGCGCTCATCTCACTTTATTGGCCGAGGGAGCCGGTGTACAGCTTCCGGGTCATGTAGCCAGCATTTGGCGAACCAAAGCAGTGCACGGAAACGCCGTTTACCTTCCTGCCGGAGCAGTACCTATTTATCTCCTTGCACTTTGACATGCTTTCGAACTGCTAGGTTGGCAGGAGCAGGGACCGAGCAATGGGAGCTCACCCTGTCGCGGGGATTTGAACCGCCAACCTTCGGATCGGCAAGTCCTAGGCTCTGTGGTTTAACCCACAGTACCACCCGGGTCCCTTCAGTAGCTTAGGGCCTCATCAAACCTAAATCCAGCCCTGGAGATATGTGACCCCGGCTCTTCCGTGAAGCTCACCTTTCCTGAATCTCATCCCAGCCGAACTCACAGGACTATGCACTGCTAATCTACAAAAAGCTTACCTATGTTTGCATCCTGAAATAAAAAACCACGTGTGCAAAATCTCTCTTTCTACTTGCCTAGATGTGATTCTTAGTCGCCGCAGGTGACCAGGCTGGTGGTGGATTGTGAGCCTCCGCCGAACTTAATTTCTCTCCCTCTTTCTCTCTCCATAGACTTCCCCCTGACAAAGAATGGCGCTTTCCCCCTCCAGAAGCCCAGGGGGCGCTCTCTCATTCTCTGAGCACTGCATTCCCGCCTCTGGTTGCAGACTCTTTGCACTTTAAAGAGACGGAGTGGACTTTCTGCCCAGAAGGTTGACGATGGTTCCGGGAAGTGGAGATAAACGTGGAAAGGGGTGGGACAAACGTGGCTGTCAGTCCATTTTCTGTGTTTTCCTTTTTATTTTATTTTTTTGCTTTTTTAAAAAAAGAAAAGTAGATAACAACAGGCCTGCAGAAACCATCTACCTTAGTAGATTTTTTTATATATGTATAAAAAATAAGAAATAATAATCTTTGCTTTATTATTGCAACGTAATTTTTAAGAGAGAGAGAGAAAAATGAATGTAAGGGGACTTCCATGTTTGTTAGTGGGTGTTTCAAAAGGCTGCGCTCCTTTTCAGTTGCGTAAAAAAATCAGCTGGGTTTTAAAATGAATTGTAGTCTGTTTATTTGAATCAATAAATTATGGATATACAAGGGCGGTTTTTTTCATATTTCTGGGTTCCTTTACGTGGAATTAATATCGGGGGCCCTAATTGAATATTGAAAAATTGTACTTATCTGCTTCTTGTTGTTGTTTAGTCGTTTAGTCATGTCCGACTCTTCGTGACCCCATGGACCAGAGCACGCCAGGCCCTCCTGTCTTCCACTGCATCCCACAGTTTGGTCAAACTCATGCTGGTAGCTTCGAGAACACTGGCCAACCAATTCATCGCCAAAGAACTGGTGCTTTTGAATTCTGGTGCCGGAGGAGACTCTTGAGAGTCCCATGGACTGCAAGAAGATCAAACCTATCAATTCTGAAGGAAATCAGCCCTGAGTGCTCAATGGAAGGACAGATCCTGAAGCTGAGGCTCCAAGACTTTGGCCACCTCATGAGAAGAGAAGACTCCCTGGGAAAGACCCTGATGTTGGGAAAGATGGAGGGCACAAGGAGAAGGGGACGACAGAGGACGAGATGGTTGGACAGTGTTCTCGAAGCTACCAGCATGAGTTTGACCAAACTGCGGGAGGCAGTGGAAGACAGGAGTGCCTGGCGTGCTCCGGTCCATGGTGTCACGAAGAGTCGGACACGACTAAATGACTAAACAACAACAACAACATACAGGGTTGCCTTCAGATGTCTTCTAAAAGTCAGATAATTGTTTATTTCTTTGATGTCTGATGGGAGAGCGTTCCACAGGGAGGGTGCCACTACCAAGAAGGCCCTCTGCCTGGTTCCCTGTAACCTCACTTCTCACAGGGAGGGAACCGCCAGAAGGCCCTTAGCGCTGGACCTCAATGTCAGGGTAGAACAATGGGGGTGGAGACGCTCCTTCAGGTATACTGGGCCTTTGAGGCCATTGGGGCTTTAACAGGTCAGCACCAACACTTTGAATTGTGCTCAGAAACGTACTGGGAACCAATGTAGGTCTTTCAGAACCGGTGTTACATGGTCTTGGCTGCCACTCCGGGTCACCAGTCTAATGTATTTTTGTGCAAGCCAGTTTTATCTTATTTTAACCTTCCATTTGATTTCCTGTCTCCTGTTCCCCTGTACCTATTGCCCCTTTTTAACCACTTCCTGCCCACCAGAGCCTGTTATAAGTCAGGTTTCACTGCAGCCATGTGGTTGAGGCTGGGAAAAACGAGGTTTTTTCCTATACTTCCCTGCTCACAATTCCTTGGAGTTTTGCGCCCTCTGCTGGAATAATACAGCATTACTTAAGAAGTGTATGCTCAGGTAAAACGGATCTCTCTCTCTTTAGGTTGCTTACTAAATCCTTTATTTTCACACTCAAAGCGATTTGTTCCTAAAACAAGAAGTGATGGATCAGGGGCCTGCACAGAAGCTGGAAATCCTGTGCCTCTTTTTCCCGTTCTGTGTAACCTGTCATCAAATGCACAGTCCTATATCTTAAATGGATTTTCTGCCTATATACATAGAAACTAAAGGCTGTCGACACGCTCTGCAGTTGCGGATGCAGGTGGGGTGATCTGTGGGCGGCGGGTAAGCAGGGTGGTGAGATGTAAAGATAGGGGGGTTGGTCTAACTTGGACACACCTTCATAGAATTGTAGAGTTGGAAGGGACCCCGAGGGTCATCTAGTCCAACCCCTCGAAATGCAAGAATCTCAGCTAATGCATCCACGACAGGGTTGCCATATTGTGAAGAGCAAGAAAAGGGGACACATTTGCTGACTGGTGACCCTACCCATGAAAAAGATGTGTCCTCAAAAAAGGTGAGGAGAGCATTCTTGCGCTTGAGGGGTTCCTGTGGGTTTCCCACAGACATCTGGTGGGCCACTGTGAGAGCAAGTTCTTATCACACTCCTATCTGGACTTGGGGAAATGCAGCGGTTCTGTGATGGGACATGTGCTTTGCACGGAAAAAGTCTCTGATGCAATCCTTGGCATCTCCAGCTGGGGCTAGGAGAGATCTCTATCTGAAACTGCCGGTTAGAGTAGGCAGTACTGAGCCTGGTGGACCAATGGTCTGATTCAGTATAAGGCAGGTCCCTGGGTTCCTATGTATTAGGAATGCCTCATTAACTGCTTCCTGCCACAGCCCCTGGTTTTGCCTTCGGGGAAAAGGTAAAGGTAAAGGATCCCCTGACCATTAGGTCCAGTCATGGCGGACTCTGGGGTTGCGGGGCTCATCTCGCTTTATTGGCCAAGGGAGCCGGCGTACAGCTTCCGGGTCATGTGGCCAGCATGACTAAGCCACTTCTGGCAAACCAGAGCAGCGCACGGAAACGCTGTTTACCTTCCCGCCGGAATGGTACCTATTTATCTACTTGCACTTTGACGTGCTTTCGAACTGCTAGGTGGGCAGGAGCAGGAACTGAGCAACGGGAGCTCACCCCGTCACAGGGATTTGAACCGCCGACCTTCTGATCGGCATGTCCTAGGCTCTGTGGTTTAACCCACAGCACCACCCGTGTCCCAATAATAATAATAATAATAATAATAATAATAATAATAATAATAATAATAATAATTTGTTATTAATACCCCTCCCATCTAGCTGGGTTTCCCCAGCCACTCTGGGTGGCTTCCAACAGAACACTAAAATACAATAACATATTAAACATTAAAAGCTTCCCTAAACAGGGCTGCCTTCAGATGTCTTCTGAAAGTCTGGTAGTTGTTTTTCTCTTTGACATCTGATGGGAGGGCATTCCACAGGGCGGGTGCCACCACCGAGAAGGCCCTCTGTCTGGTTCCCTGTAGCTTGGCTTCTCGCAGTGAGGGAACCACCAGAAGGCCCTCGGAGCTGGACCTCAGTGTCCGGGCAGAACGATGGGGGTGGAGACGCTCCTTCAGGTATACTGGACCAAGGCCGTTTAGGGCTTTAAAGATCAGGCGTAGTGCACATTTTTGTTGTTGTTGTTACCCCACCCATCTGGGTGGCTCCCAACATCATCATCATCATCAAGCTATCAAACATTAGAAACTTCCCTAAACAGGGAAGTGCACATGGACATAAATGCGCAGAACTGCACATGAACACTAGATCCATGCGCCATGCTCAGTCAGCCACATCGCCCACTGCAGCTGCTGACGTACCTTTTGAACCTTTTGCCCGCACAGCCTGTTGGCATTCTTCCAAATATATATATATTTTTAAACCACCAAAGGCCTCCTTGGCTTTTAAATCAGCAGAGGGCAAGGGCTGTTAATGAGTGCAAGCATGCAAGAGACAGAGCGGAGCCGCCAGCAAATTAATTTTATGTATTTATGTATCTTATTCATGTATTTATTTATTTAAAGGCACGTATCCAAGCCACTTAATATTTAAACGTCTTGAAGCACTATGCAAAAACACAGCGTAGAAAGAACCTAACTTCTGTTGTCAATGCTCTGGTGGCTTCCAGGCTTAGATCACCGCAATGTGCTATACTTGGGGCTGCCCTTGGAGACAGTTCCGAAACTGTAGCTGGTGCAGAACTCAGTGGTCAGATTGCAGACCAGGGTCTAAGCACATAAAAACCAATCCGCCTCAAGTGTACTAGCACTAAGGGGTTTTTAGGCTCAGTTTTTGCTTATAAAGCGATAAAGGTTGGAGGATGGATGGCGGCTAACAGATTGAGGTTGAATCCTGACAAGACAGAAGTACTGTTTGGGGGGGGGGAGGAGGTGGGCGGGTGTGGAGGACTCCCTGGTCCGGAGTGGGGTAACTATGCCCCTGAAGGAGCAGGTGTGCAGCCTAGGAGTCATTTTGGACTCACAGCTGTCCATGGAGGCCATGGAGGTCAATTCTGTGTCCAGGGCAGCTATCTACCACCTCCACCTGGTACGCAGGCTGAGACCCTACCTGCCCGCAGACTGTCTCACCAGAGTGGTGCATGCTCTTAGTTATCTCCCGCTTGGACTACTGCAATGCGCTCTCTGTTGGGATACCTTTGAAGGTGACCCGGAAACTACAACTAATCCAGAATGCGGCAGCTAGATTGGTGATTGGGAGCGACCGCTGAGACCATATAACACCGGTCTTGAAAGTATGTTTCCGAGCACAATTCAAAGTGTTGGTGCTGACCTTTCAAGCCCTAAACGGCCTCGGTCCTGTATACCTGAAGGAGCGTCTCCACCCCCATCGTTCTACCTGGACGCTGAGGTCCAGCGCCGAGGGCCTTCTGGCGGTTCCCTCACTGCGAGAAGCCAAGCTACAGGGAACCAGGCAGAGGGCCTTCTCGGTAGTGGCACCCGCCCTGTGGAACACCCTCCCACCAGATGTCAAAGAGAACAACAACTACCAAACTTTTAGAAGACATCTGAAGGCAGCCCTGTTTAGGGAAGCTTTTAATGTTTGATGCATTACTGTATTTTAATATTTTGTTGGAAGCCGCCCAGAGTGGCTGGAGAAACCCAGCTAGATGGGTTTACCTTTGGTTTTTAAATTGGGAAGATAGTTAAATCGATCAATGGCTTTGTACTATTTTTTTAAGTAGAGTGGGCAGGATCTGCTCCTTAAAATGTACAGTCATACCTCGGGTTACAGACGCTTCGGGTTGTGTGATTTTGGGTTGCGCACTGCGCCGAACCCGGAAGTACCAGAACAGGTTACTTCCAGGTTTCGGCGCTTGCTCATGTGCAGAAGCACTAAATAGCACTTTGTGCATGCGCAGAAGCACAGAATCACGACCCGCACATGCACAGACGTGGCGCTGGGGGTTGCGAACGTACTTCCCGCACGGATCACGTTCGCAACCCGAGCGTACACTATCTAGTATTTTCAGCAGAGTATTTTAGTTTTTGCTATTTTCCTAACGGGGGCTACTATCTATGTGATTTCTACTTTTTATTATGTGCTGGGCACTGCCACCCCTTCTCACACGGCTTGCCAGCCCCACTTGGCCCCATCAAAACCCCACATCACAGCTCCCCTTCATCCTCCCCACATCCCTGCTTTATTCAAACTTCTACTATTGTTTAAGACCACTGTTTTAAAACCTGCCTTCTCTTTCACTCCACTCCCCTACCCTGACCCCGTGTAAATCCAGGACTTCGACAAGGTGCTACAAATCCTCCAACGAGGGCTGCGTGACGACAGCCTTCCTTTTTATTTATATAGTAGAAATTGCTTTGAGACACCTTGGTGCAAAAATGTAACGCATAGTACCGTATTTTTCGCCCCATGGGACGCACTTTTTCTCCTCCAAAAATGAAGGGGAGATGTGTGTGCGTCCTATGGGGCGATCGCTGAAGCCTGGAGAGCGAGAGGCATCGGTGCGCACTGACCCCTCTCGCTCTCCAGGCTTCAGGAAGCTATCCGCAAGCCTTGCAAGCCCGGCAGGAGATCCCGCGGGCTCACAAGGCTTGCGGGCAGCAGCCTGCAGCCCCAGCGAGTGTCCGCAAGCCTTGTGCGCCTGGCGGGAGGTCCCGCCGAGCACGCGAGGCTTAGGGCGGCAGCCTGTTGCCCGAAGCACAGGGAGCCCTCCGGAAGGCTCCCCGTGCTTCGGGCGAGTGTCTGCAAGCCTTGCGCGCCCGGCAGGACCTCCCGCCGGGTGCGCGAGGCTTGGGGCGGCAGCCTGCAGCCCGAAGCACGTGGAGCCCTCCGGAGGGTGCCCCGTGCTTTGGGCAGGCGTGTGTAAGGCTTGGGGCGGCAGCCGCGGCTGGGGGGGGGAAATAATTTTTTTTTTATTCATTTCCCCCCCCAAAAAAACGAGGTGTGTCCTATGGGCCGGTGCGCCCTATAGGACGAAAAATACGGTAATTATTGAGCATAGCCCAGAAAATTCTGCAATTGGGGAGGGAGTAGACAGTGCCCCTTGACAAAATAAGAATTGGGGTCCCAACAGTGTGCTCCTATTGTCCTCCACGCAATGATGGCCGCAGCTCGGTAGCAGCACATCTGCTCTGCACATGGAAGGTCCCAGGGTCCTTCTCTGCTGTGTCCAGGTATATCTGGGGGAAATTGTGGGTCTGAAATGCTGGAGAGCTGTTGCCAGTCTGTGCGGGGAATAGTGAGGTAGTTACAGGTAGGTAGCCGTGTTGGTCTGCCGTAGTAGAAACAAAATTTAAAAAATCCTTCCAGTAGTACCTTAGAGACCAACTAAGTTTGTTATTGGGACGCGGGTGGCGCTGTGGGTTAAACCACAGAGCCTAGGGCTTGCCAATCAGAAGGTCGGCAGTTCGAATCCCCATGATGGGGTGAGCTCCTGTTGCTCGGTCCCCGCTCCTGCCAACCTAGTAGTTCGGAAGCACATCAAAGTGCAAGTAGATAAATAGGTACCACTCCGGCGGGAAGGTATACAGCGTTTCCATGCGCTGCTCTGGTTCTCCAGAAGCGGCTTAGTCATGCTGGCCACATGACCAGCAAGCTGTACGCTGGCTCCCTTGGCCAATACAGTGGTACCTTGGGTTAAGTACCTAATTCGTTCCAGAGGTCCATTCTTAACCTGAAACTGTTCTTAACCTGAAGCACCACTTTAGCTAATGGGTTAAACCACAGAGCCTAGGACTTGCCAATCAGAAGGTCTGTGGTTCAAATCCCCATGACGGGGTGAGCTCCCGTTGCTCGGTCCCTGCTCCTGCCAACCTAGCAGTTCAAAAGCACGTTAAAGTGCAAGTAGATAAATAGGTACCGCTATTAATAAACAGTATTGCACACTCCGCGCCACTGGAGCACGATTTCTGTTCTCATCCTGAAGCAAACATCTTAACCTGAAGCACTATTTATGGGTTAGCGGAGTCTGTAACCTGAAGCGTAGGTAACCTGAAGCGTATGTAACCTGAAGTAGCACTGTAAAGCGAGATGAGCACTACAACCCTAGAGTCGGTCACGACTGGACCTAATGGTCAGGGGTCCCTTTACCTTTTTAAGTTTGTTATTGGTATAAGCTTTTGTGTGGTCTCTAAGCTGCTACTGGAAGGAATTTTTTTAGTCATACCTCGGGTTAAAGACGCTTCCGGTTGAGCGTTTTCAGGTCGCGTCCCGTGGTGACCCGGAAGTAACGGAACGGGTTACTTCCATGTTTCACCGCTCACGCATGCGCAGACGTTCAAAATGGCGTCACGTGCATGTGCAGAAGTGGCGAATCACGACCTGCGCACATGCAGACACGGGTTGCTTTCTGCTCAGGTTGCGAACGGGGCTCCAGAACGGATCCTGGGTGACACCTGGCTTGAGAGCAGTACATGTGAAAAGGATCTAGGAGTCTTGGTTGACCACAAACTTGACATGAGCCAACAGTGTGATGCGGCAGCTAAAAAAGCCAATGCAATTCTGGGCTGCATCAATAGGAGTATAGCATCTAGATCAAGGGAAGTAATAGTGCCACTGTATTCTGCTCTGGTCAGACCTCACCTGGAGTACTGCGTCCAGTTCTGGGCAACACAGTTCAAGAAGGACACTGACAAACTGGAACGTGTCCAGAGGAGGGCAACCAAAATGGTCAAAGGCCTGGAAACGATGCCTTATGAGGAACGGCTAAGGGAGCTGGGCATGTTTAGCCTGGAGAAGAGGAGGTTAAGGGGTGATATGATAGCCATGTTCAAATATATAAAAGGATGTCACATAGAGGAGGGAGAAAGGTTGTTTTCTGCTGCTCCAGAGAAGCGGACACGGAGCAATGGATCCAAACTACAAGAAAGAAGATTCCACCTAAACATTAGGAAGAACTTCCTGACAGTAAGAGCTGTCTGACAGTGGAATTTGCTGCCAAGGAGTGTGGTGGAGTCTCCTTCTTTGGAGGTCTTTAAGCAGAGGCTTGACAACCATATGTCAGGAGTGCTCTGATGGTGTTTCCTGCTTGGCAGGGGGTTGGACTCGATGGCCCTTGTGGTCTCTTCCAACTCTATGATTCTATGATTCCAACCAGAGGTACCACTGTTTCCAGTACTGAAGTAGATAGAGCAATGGTCAAACTCAGGGATCCCCAACCTTCAGCCCTCCAGCTGTTTTGGGACTACAGTTCCCATCATCCCTGAGCACTGGTCGTGTTAGCTAGGGATCATGGGAGTTGTAGGCCAAAACATCTGGAGGGCCGCCGGTTGGGGACTCGATCCAAGGAGTTTCCTGCGTCCCGACGAGGGAAGCAAAAGTAACTTCGGAAGCGCGAGGCTTCCTCCCCTTGCAAGGAAAAGCTTCCCTTGCTGAAACGCGCTTCCTTTTTTAAGATGCAGGAATAATGGAGGTGCCCAGATGTCATTAGCAGGCGAGCAGAAGTTGTCCCTCTTCGCCCAGACTGACAAGTCAGACGACAGCTCCACGCTGGATGGCGGGGGGGGGGGGAGCAGCAGCAGCAAAAGAAGAGAGAAAAGGCCCTCCCCCTTTTACCAGGCCGGGGGGAGCATGCGCATTAACGCCAGCAGGGAAGGGAGGCCCCTTTCCTCTCTCTCCGTCCGCGCCCTTTCCTATTCCGGGACAGGCTTGCGAGCGAGCAAGCGAGGCGGAGGCGGGCTGGTGTGTGTGTGTGGGGGGGGCGCTGTTGAGAAAGCGCGCGCGCGCGCGCCAAAGCGGGCGGGGTTTTGGCAACCCGGGAAACGGAGCAAAGGGAGATCCCACCCTCCAACCCCCCCCCCCAGTCCACCCACCTCTTTCTCCGGTAGGGCTTTTCCCGTCGGGGCAGCTGCGCCCTAACTCACCCGGCACCCCAAAAAAGAGCTTTCTGGGGTGTGTGTGTGTGTTGCGGGGGGGGGGAGTGCCAAGTGAGTGGCCCTGGGGGAGGAAGCTGCGGATGACTTTGCAGCCGGCGGAAGGAGCAGCAGCAGCAGCGACTGGAGGAGGCAGCGGCGACGGCGATTGCGGTTTGAGCAGCGGCTGCAGCGGCGGCGGCGCCGTCGAGCTCGGGAGCCCCGTGGAACGTTGAGGCTCCGGGAAGGAAAACACCCCCCATTGTGACGTCGCGTTCTTCGGAAGTGGAAAGTTTGTCCCAGCGTTCGAAAGGCGCGCCCGCTCGCCTTTGATCTCCTGGGCTCGCTCGCTCGAAAAGAAGGGACCCCCCCTCCGTCCTCCCCCCGCGGCCAGAGGAAGCGGCTACTTTTCTTTTCCCCCTCTCCCGCTGCTTCTTCCAAGGTGAGTGTGGCGATGATGGGAGGCTTCTCCCTTCATTTTCCCTGGGTGGGTGGGTGCGCGCACGTTTTTCTCCCCCCCCCCAATCCGGAGCAAGCCCTCCCCTCCTCACTGGGGGCGGCGGCGGCGGTTCCAACACGTGTGCCCCGTAACGAGGAGAAGCGCGGGCGTGGGTCGGGGACTCGCTCGGAACCTCTCTTGCCTGACCGATCGTGTGAACGCACTTTTCCCGGTCGACGCTCGTTTGAAGCCGTGCGGTGAGACGGCTCCGGGCTCCTTCAACCGCCCTTTGATTTGTACACCCCCCCCCCACACACAAATTTTGACAGATTTTGGGGTGGGGTTTTTAAGAGCTCCTTGGCTTCTTTCGCCCTCTCCACTCAACGTACACGCCTTTCCAGAAGTTGCCCAAAATCCTTGCAAAAAAAAGTTTGCAAATCTTTAAAGTGGGGGGCGCGATGAGGAAGAGGGCGCGTGGCTTTTTCACGACCCCGTCTGCCTTCCTGTTTGATTTCCGTACAGATCCGTAGAAGCGCCTGCAGGACTCGATTTGGGGTGGGGGATTAGGGGTGTGGGGTGGGGTCTGATTTGGCAAATCTGGTAGCTTTAACTCGCTTGCAAAGAGAAGCGAGGCGGGTGTGGGTCTCGCCTTTCCCCCCACCCCACCCCACCGACGTTGGAAACTTCTCCTGGGTGGGACATCTGGGGTTTGAATTAAAACTGCCGTTTAGACAGGAACAAGCGGAGCGAGCGCTCGGGCGGCTGCGGACGCGTGTTCGCTTTCCGGAAGCGGCGCGCACGCTTGCCTGAAAGAGGTGGGGCGGGGGGGGGGGTTGACTGGAGCAAGCAAGGGGGTCTCTCTTTCTCTCTCTCTCCAAATCTTTAATATGGGGAGGGGCTGCCGACCCCCACACCCGTTCTTTCCCTGCTTGGACAGTACTTTGCTAGATTTGAATCGGTGCCATGTTCAGAAGACGCTCTAGAGAGCCGAATTTGGTGTGTTGTGTGAATTGGGGCACTTTCTCCGAACTGGAGGGATTTTTTGGGGGGGGGGGAGGGATCTAATTCATCTGAGACTCCCCTGGGGGGGGGTGGAGAGGGGCTCGGACATCTCATTTCCTTCCAGTTATCTAGGGACCCGTGTCTCCCTCGCCGCCGCGCGCTTTTCCCTTTGTTACAGCTGCTTTCTCAAGAGCAAGCGAAAACTTCTTAATAAAGGCAAAAGACACGTGTGTTTCGCGCTCTCGTCTGGATGGTGCCCTTTGGCCTGCCCCACTCCGGTCACGTAGAGCTCTTTGACCCAGTTCCTCTGTAGCAATAGCGAGGGAGGGGAAAGGAGTTGAGCCACGGAGGAAATCTGTGAATTCGTTTTTGTTTCCATTCAGATCTTTCTCTCTCTGTGTTTCATTCTTTTCCATATCTGCCTGCCAAAAAAAAAAGGGGGGGGGGAGAAATCTTCAGCTTCTTGGAGGTTGCCATTTTGAAACGGGGGGAGTTGCTTTGGTTTTCGTTTTTTAAAAAGTCCTGGTGTGATTTTGAAATGCTTCGGGGAGCCTGATTTCCATTTCGGTTTGTTACTTCCAGTATGGAAGAGAGAAACTTTCCTCTGCGACTGTGTCTAAAACTTTTGTCACCTGTTCCTCAACTTGGCTGGGAATTATTTTTCTGCCATGCCTCTTTTTGTGTGTGTCTTCCTTCTCCCCTGTCCCAAAGTATTTTGAATTTTTGGAGAATTTTTTTTGGGGGGTGGGGAGAACAACAGACACCTGGAAAAGGAGCGTGGCAATAAAATCAAGTCTCCGTCAACGTAGAAAGTTCTTAACGCTCAGGATTGCAAATTAATTGCAATTAATAACTTTTTCGGCTGCTGGGCCCTAGCAAGGAACTGAAATCAAAACCCCAGGTTTGAAATGAGTGTGGGGTGTACATGCGTCTAGGCGTCTCTGTAAACTTGAGAGTGAGCTTCATACCTGTCCTGTGATGTTTTCTTCCATTGATGTGGCTTTTGCGTGTGGGAGAAATTGGGAATCAAAATGGAAGTTCACACTCTTGAAATTAGGGACGCACACAAACACAACCAGGTTACGGATTTGGAGCCTAGGCAGTCTCACCGAAACGAGGCTTTGTGACCCCGCTGCCAGTCCCTTTGGGAATTTGCAGTGGAAGAATCCCACCCACCTCACTGAGATCTGGTGTGGTGTTGAGGCAGGTTTTAGACTGGGGAAATCCTTTTTTCGGGTCCTTGCTCAGCTCCAAAGCACACTGGGAGGCCTTTTGCCTTCCTTGCAGGGTGTTGTGAGAATAATAATAATAATAATAATAATAATTTATTATTTGTACCCCGCCTGTCTGGCTGGGTCTCCCCAGGCACTCTGGACAGCTTCAAACAAAGATTTAAAAATACATTAAAATGTCACACATTAAAAACTTCCCTGAACAGGGCTGCCTTCAGATGTCTTCTAAATGTCAGGTAGTTGTTTATCTCTTTGACTTCTGATGGGAGGGTGTTCCACAGGGCGGGTGCCACTACCAAGAAGGCCCCGTGCCTGGTTCCCTGTAGCTTTGCTATAGGAATGACGGAACTGCCAGAAGGCCCTCGCGCTGGACCTCAGTGTCCAGAATATAAGGCAGAGGTAGGCAACCTGCGGCCCAATCGCCTTCTCAATCCGGCCCATGGACAGTCTGGGAATCAGCATGATTTTACATGAGCAGAATGTGTCCTTTTAGTTAAAATGCACCTCTGGGTTATTTGTGGGGCTTGCCTGGTGTTTTGACATTAGTAGAATGTGTGCTTTTATTTAAAATGCATCTCTGGGTTATTTGTGGGGCACAGGAATTCGTTCATTATTCCCCCATGGGGATTAGGATAGGACTTCTCCAGGAGTCCTTGCTTGTTCTGGGTTGGAGAGAAAAAAAAGTGAGGGAGGTGTTATTGCCTGGTTTCTGTGCTGCTTTGAGGCGGGTCAGGGTTCAAGTGCCCCCCCTGCCGCAGAATCCTTACATGACCTTGCTGGCCACAGTCCAGAGCAAAGGACGTGTATCGACGTTCTGCTGGAACGAACAGGACTCTGAACCTCCTGTGGGCTTCCCCCGCTGCCTCCCAGTCTCACTTCCCCTCTCTGTGAAATGGGTTTAAAAAAGCCCTAGTTTTATTATTGCTTTCTGCATTTTGGCCTCGCCTTCGAAGGAGCTCAAGGTGGCAGACGTGACTCTCCCCCCCCCCCCCCATTTCATTTAATTCTTCCGTGCGACAAGGGTAGGTTAGGCTGAGAGGTGGTGACTGGCCCCAGGTCAGCCGGTGAGCTTCGTGTGGCCCGGTGGGGATTTGAACTCGGGTCTCGCAGGGCATAATCTGGCGCTCTTAACCACTATGCCACACTGGCTCTTGGGGTGATTTGTGAAGGCAAGTCAGATGAAGGGCATAGGAAAGAGAGACCTGTGTGTGTTTACTCCTTCTGCCCTAAACTGCTCGGATGCAATCTAACCCCACAGTCGCCAGCCAGATGTCTATGGGATGCTCACAAGCAGGGCACAGGAGCAGTAGACTTGGAGAGTGGGAAGGGCTCCCCAAAGGTCATCTATTCCAACCCCCTGCAATGCTTATTTTGCCCCATATGGGACTCGAACCCACAGCCTTGAGATTAAGAGTCTGATGCTCTAGCCGTCTCTTGGTGTCCGCAATCCATAGGCAGCGTCCCTCTGATCCTGGAGGCAAAATATAGCCACCAGGGATAGCTCAGTTGGTAGAACTGAGAGATCCTTGATCTCAAGGTCAAGGGTTCGAATCCCGTGTTGGGCAAAAGATTCCCGCATTGCAGGGGGTTGGACTGGATGGTCCTTGGGTGTCCCTTCCAACTCCAGAATTCTGTGACCTTTCCTTCAGGGAGCTCGAGTACATGGTCCTCCCCAATATTACTCTCACAACAACCCTGGGAGGTAGGTTAGGTTGCGAGGTAGTTCCTGGCCCAAGATCACCCAGTGAGAATCGGGCAAGGACCAGACCCCTGCTCTCTCCCAGGGCCTGGTCTGACACTCTAACCACTACACCACACTGCCTGCCGTTATCTGGAGGCCCGCAAATTCCCCCACCCACGCGCTACTACAACTACTATTTTCGAGGCCTCAGATGTATGGGGAGAAGGATCTTAAAACCGAATGCCAGATTTGGCATTCTGGAAATCTGGATTTTTAAAAAAAGCCCCGCAAGGTTCTGGACCTTATGACTGTGACTGTCAGGGGTCAGATTGAAAGTGCGGGGGGGGGGAATCCTTTCAGATAGGCAGAAGTGAGATTGGTAGGACTTTTCAGTGGGGGTGTAATATTAGTAGGGGCTTCTGTGCCTCCCCTTGAATAAAACAAGTAGAACTAGACAAGCTTCCGGGGAAAATTTGGAACCGGCGAGACCAGAGATTTACCGAGGACTGGAATAAATTTACAGAGTATATTAAGAATATATGTGAAGCTCAATTAACATTTGTAGGTTTTCAAGAAACCCTGTGATAATAATGGAAAGAAATATTGTTTTATAATAACTGTTAAGATTAATTTGGTTAAAAAAAACCCAAAACAATACAGATGCAAGAAATGTGAACAATTGTGAAAACATGAAAATTTCCAGAAAGGTTGAAGGAAGTCTGAAAGTGGAAAGATTAGAATTGGATGTATAATTCAAATGGAATGTTTTTCATTTATTGTTAAATTTGAACATTTTATAAATAATTTTTTTTTAAAAAAAAAGAATAAAAGAAGTAGAACTAGCCATGCAAATCGTGCAACTCTGCAAATTTGAGGAACGCTGTTGCAATAATGCTGATAACGACAACAGCAGCGAAAATAATTTTATTATTCGTACCCCGCCCTTCTGACCCAACCGCCGGCCTGTTTCGCATTGCCATAGCGCTGGCGGCGACAGATGGAGCGTTTTGAGGCTGGCACACCCCCCCCCCAAATCTGGGGGGCTCCCTGTGCATGTCGGTCGGCAAGACCGTTAAGTGTCAGACCGTGAGAAGCAGTGGAGGAGAAGACAGCCAGGGGGTGAAGGTGCAGAAAGGGGAAGTGGTTTGAAAAACTGTTTCAAGCCAAGAAGAGGCTGGAGAGAAATAGGGGGTAAAGGCAGGAATTAGAGCCAGAGTCGCTAGGGCGGGAGTAGAATCACAGAATCCTAGACTTGGAAGGGACCCCAGGGGTCATTCAGTCCAACCCCCTGCAACGCTAAAGCATCCATGACAGATGGCCGTCCGATCAGCGGTTCCCAACCTGTGGGTCCCCAGATGTTGTTGGACTACAACTCCCATCATCCCTGAGCTCTGGCCTTGCTAGCTAGGGGTGATGGGAGTTGTAGTTCAACAACATCTGGGGACCCACAGGTGGAGAAAGGCTGGTTGTCGTTCCGGACTACAAATCCCATCAGTCCCTGCTGGCGTGGCCGGGGATGATGGGAATTGTAGTCCCGCAAGGGGATGCTTCCCTGCATGTAGCCTCCCCTGCGCTAGAGTGACGCGCAGCCCACATTTTCAGAGGCGGAAATGGAAGATCTCTGTGGGTGTAGGGTGACTATGCCCCATCCCTTTGGGTAAATAAGTAAATAAATCTACCCTTCATGCAGGAAGTTAGTGGGAAACCGGGTCAACTTCAAGCCCCAGAGAATGGTGCGAGTCTAGTCTTTCTGCCTCTAGGGCCCCTACGCAGTCCTTACTTCCTGTTCCTGTTCAGAAGCTGCTGTTTGGTTGGTGGAACTGTGGTGACGTTGTTGAGAATCGAGTCCTCGCATGTGACTAGTCCTCAATGCAATGGCTGTCCTGTGTGCATTCACCTCTTTCTAGCGAATCAGTTGCCCCCAAAGAAGTTACCCGTATTTTTCGCTCTATAAGACGCCCCAGACCACAAGACGCACCTAGTTTTTGGAGGAGGAAAACAAGAAAAAAATATATTCTGAATCTCAGATGCCAGAACAGCAAGAAGGATCGCTGCGCAGTGAAAGCAGCAATCCCTCTTGCTGTTCTGGCTTCTGGGATAGCTGCGCAGCCTGCATTCGCTCCATAAGACGCACACACATTTCCCCTTACTTTTTAGGAGGGAAAAAGTGAGTCTTATAGAGCAAAAAATACTGTAGGTGGGGGGGGAGGAAGGAACCAACTCTTCCTACCCTGGTCACCCGCCAGAGATTCTGAGCTCGCCACAGGCGACCAAGCGGACGACTGTTTTATATAAGCTTTGCCTGATAATGGTTGCCACCTTGAGTGTCATTGCCTGGGTACAAATTGCCAGAGGACATGGTGATGGGACCAGCCAAAGGAGAAGAGGGGGAATGATTCTGGAGGAACGTGGCTGGAGTAGGCAGCGGCTGGGGCATGTAAGGGTGAATATGATGAAATAAAATGTAAGCCAGAGCACCCTACTTATTGCATATTCCTGCATTGCAGGGGGTTCATAGAATCATAGAGTTGGAAGAGACCCCAAGGGCCATCGAGTCCAACCCCCTGCCAAGCAGGAAACACCATCAGAGCACTCCTGACATATGGTTGTCAAGCCTCTGCTTAAAGACCTCCAAAGAAGGAGACTCCATCACACTCCTTGGCAGCAAATTCCACTGTCAAACAGCTCTTACTGTCAGGAAGTTCCTCCTGATGTTTAGGTGGAATCTTCTTTCTTGTAGTTTGGATCCATTGCTCCGTGTCCGCTTCTCTGGAGCAGCAGAAAACAACCTTTCTCCCTCCTCTATGTGACATCCTTTTATATATTTGAACATGGCTATCATATCACCCCTTAACCTCCTCTTCTCCAGGCTAAACATGCCCAGCTCCCTTAGCCGTTCCTCATAGGCATCGTTTCCAGGCCTTTGACCATTTTGGTTGCCCTCCTCTGGACACGTTCCAGTTTGTCACTGTCCTTGAACTGTGGTGCCCAGAACTGGACACAGTACTCCAGGTGAGGTCTGACCAGAGCAGAATACAGTGGGTTGGACTCGACAATTCTATTATTGATCTCGCACCATTTTTTCCAAGGAGCGTAAGGTGGCATGAACGGTTCTCCCTCACCACCTCGTTTCATCTCCACGACAACCTGTGTGGTAGTTCCAGTTACAGATAGGTAGCCATGTTGGTCTGCCATAGTCAAAACACACAAAAAAATCCTTCCAGTAGCACCTTAAAGACCAACTAAGTTAGTTCTTGGTATGAGCTTTCTGAAGAAGTGTGCATGCACACGAAAGCTCATACCAAGAACTAACTTAGTTGGTCTTTAAGGTGCTACTGGAAGGAATTTTTTTTTTGTTTTAACCTGTGTGGTAGGTTAGTCTGAGAGGCAGTGACTGGCCTCAGGTCACCCAGTGAGCTCCATAGCCGAACGGGGATTCGAACCCTGGGCCCCTGCGTCCCACCCAGCACTCTCACTGCTACTCCGCACTAGCTGGCTGCCTTTCCTTGGGGTGCCCAGGTCTCAAGTTGCCCTGGGGAAGGTTGGGAAGGGGCTGATTAAGATGGGGAAACACAGATCAGAGAATCGTAGGAAGGGACCCCAAGGGTCATCTAGTCCAACCCACTGCAATGCCATGCAGGAATCTCAGCTAAAGCATCCATGACAGATGGCCAATGAACATCTGCTTAAAAACCTCAAAGAAGGAGAGTTTGCCACCTCCCGAGGGAGACCGTTCCTCTCCCAAACAGCTCGTATCGTCAGAAAGGGTCTTTTATCCCCTTGTTTAGTTGTTTAGTCGTGTCTGACTCTTCGTGACCCCCTGGACCAGAGCACGCCAGGCACTTCTGTCTTCCACAGCCTCCCGCAGTTTGGTCAAACTCATGCTGGCAGCTTCGAGAACACTGTCCCACCATCTCGTCCTCTGTCGTCCCCTTCTCCTTGTGCCCTCCATCTTTCCCAACATCAGGGTCTTTTCCAGGGAGTCTTCTCTTCTCCTGAGGTGGCCAAAGTCTTGGAGCCTCAGCTTCAGGATCTGTCCTTCCAGTGAGCACTCAGGGCTGATTTCCTTCAGAATGGATCGGTCTGATCTTCTTGCAGTCCATGGGACTCTCAAGAGTCTCCTGCAGCACCATAATACAAAAGCATCCATTCTTCGGCGATCAGCCTTGAATTTTGTGGGAGATGTCATTGAAAGGCTCCCCCCCCCCCAGCATCCGGCTCACAACCAGTACGTCTGCAGTCGTGCATCTCCCTAGCCCCTGCTTACCCCAAACAGCCGCCCATTGTGGAGCTTTCCCAATCCAGCCCTGATAAAACTCAGGTATACTATATAAGCTAGGATGCGGGTGGCGCTGTGGGTTAAACAACAGAGCCTAGGGCTTCCCGATCAGAAGGTCGGCGGTTCGAATCCCTGCGACGGGGTGAGCTCCCGTTGCTCAGTCCCAGCTCCTGCCAACCTAGCAGTTCGAAGGCACGTCAAAGTACAAGTAGATAAATAGGTACCACTCTGGTGGGAAGGTAAATGGTGTTTCCATGCGCTGCTCTGGTTCGCCAGAAGTGGCTTAGTCATGCTGGCCACATGACCCGGAAGCTGTACGCCGGCTCCCTCGGCCAGTAAAGCGAGATGAGCGCCGCAACCCCAGAGTCAGCTACAACTGTACCTAATGGTCAGCGGTTCCTTTACCTTTACAGTGGTACCTCGGGTTACAGACACTTTAGGTTACAGATGCTTCAGATTACAGACTCCACTAACCCAGAAATAGTACCTCAGGTTAAGAACTTTGCTTCAGGATGAGCACAGAAATCGTGCTTCGGCGGCGCAGTGGCAGCAGGAGGCCCCATTAGCTAAAGTGGTACCTCAGGTTAAGAACAGTTTCAGGTTAAGAACGGACCTCCAGAACAAATTAAGTTCTTAACCCAAGAATTTACAGTGGTACCTCGGAAGTCGAACGGAATCCATTCATAAAGTCCACTCGACTTCCAAAACGTTCGGAAACCAAGGCCCGGCTTCCGATTGGCTGCGGGAAGCTCCTGCAACCAATCAGAAGCTGCGGAAGATCTTTGGGCTCCGAAAAATGTTCGCCAACCTGAGGTACTATTTCTGGGTTAGCGGAGTCTGTAACCTGAAGCGTCTGTAACATGAATCGTCTGTAACCCAAGGTACCACTGTGCTCTTCTATATTGCATGGGGCCGATTGTAACCTGAAGTAGAGATCATGGAGGGCCTTGTTAATTTTGATATTCTCCTGTTTCCTCCTTCTCTTCAGCCTTGTATGGACTGTGGTGCTTGCCCGCAGCCATGGGGAAGATGCTATCAAAGATTTTCGGCAACAAGGAGATGAGGATCCTCATGCTGGGCTTGGATGCCGCCGGCAAGACCACCATACTCTACAAGCTAAAGTTGGGCCAGCCGGTGACCACCATCCCCACGGTGGGCTTCAACGTGGAGACGGTGACCTACAAGAACGTCAAGTTCAATGTCTGGGACGTCGGAGGGCAGGACAAGATCCGCCCTCTGTGGAGACACTATTACACCGGCACCCAGGGGCTGATCTTCGTGGTGGACTGCGCCGACCGCGACCGGATCGACGAAGGCCGGCAGGAGCTCCACCGCATCATCAACGACCGGGAAATGCGAGACGCCATCATCCTCGTCTTTGCCAATAAACAGGACCTCCCCGACGCCATGAAGCCCCACGAGATTCAGGAGAAACTGGGCCTCACGCGCATTAGGGACAGAA